>NC_056458.1:41929702-41941342 GCF_018296145.1 Oncorhynchus tshawytscha | reverse complement strand
CTTGTGTCCTTTAGCCATTTGTACATTGTTAGAACACTGTATATATATATAATATGACATTTGTAATGTCTTTACTGTTTTGAAACTTCTGTATGTGTAATGTTTACTGTTAATTTTTGTTGTTTTTCACTTTATATATTCACTTTGTATGTTGTCTACCTCACTTGCTTTGGCAATGTTAACACATGTTTCCCATGCCAATAAAGCCCTTGAATTGAATTGAATTGAATTGAATTGAGAGAGAGAGTAGGAGAGAGAGACAGAGAGAGAGAACCAGTATTTCAGTATTGGCTGTTCATGTCTCAGACTGAGCTCCTACAGCCATAATGAGTAGCCCCATGTCACAGGGAGTAGGGGCCCTTAATGACGGCAAATCTCAGCCGGGGCCCCTACACACCCGCCACACGGCAGGGGGCCCCCACAGAGACCCAGACCCCCACTGCGCAGTGCCTTGTCTGCCACACACACAGTTCATGGGCTCATTCCTCTACAAATGTTCCAGACTTTTCCTCGAATGCTCCTCGCAATTTAGACTAATGTAACGCCAACTCAGGGAATCAGCAGGAGGCTTGATGCCACATGATCCTATATACGCATCAGCAAGCACAGCTAATGAAGTCACTGAAACCCTCAACAAAGAGTTGTAGTCTGTTTTGGAATACACTGGTCCTGAACATCTCTAAAACTAAGAGCATTGTATTTGGTACAAATCATTCCTTAAGTGCTAGACCTGAATCTGGTAATGAATGGTGTGGCTGTTGAATAAGTTGAGGAGACTAAATTACTTGGCCTTACCTTAGATTGTCATGGTCAAAACATATAGATTCAATGGTTGTAAAGATAGGAAGAGGTCTGTCCATAATAAAGAGATGCTCTGCTTTGTTGACACCAGACTCCAAAAAGCAAGTTCTGCAGACTCTAGTTTTGTCTCATCTTGATTATTGTCCAGTCGTGTGGTCCAGTGCTGCCCGGAAAGAACTAGTTAAGCTGCAGCTGGCCCAGAACAGAGCAGCATGTTTTGCTCTTAATTGTAATCAAAGGGCTGATATAAATTTTATTTTCATTTTATTTCACCTTTATTTAACCAGGTAGGCTAGTTGAGAACAAGTTCTCATTTGCAACTGCGACCTGGCCAAGATAAAGCATAGCAGTGTGAACAGACAACACAGAGTTACACATGGAGTAAACAATTAACAAGTCAATAACACAGTAGAAAAAAAAAGAGAGTCTATATACATTGTGTGCAAAAGGCATGAGGAGGTAGGCGAATGATTACAATTTTGCAGATTAACACTGGAGTGATAAATGATCAGATGGTCATGTACAGGTAGAGATATTGGTGTGCAAAAGAGCAGAAAAGTAAATAAATAAAAACAGTATGGGGATGAGGTAGGTAAAAATGGGTGGGCTATTTACCGATAGACTATGTACAGCTGCAGCGATCGGTTAGCTGCTCAGATAGCAGATGTTTGAAGTTGGTGAGGGAGATAAAAGTCTCCAACTTCAGCGATTTTTGCAATTCGTTCCAGTCACAGGCAGCAGAGAACAGGAACGAAAGGCGGCCAAATGAGGTGTTGGCTTTAGGGATGATCAGTGAGATACACCTGCTGGAGCGCGTGCTACGGATGGGTGTTGCCATCGTGACCAGTGAACTGAGATAAGGCGGAGCTTTACCTAGCATGGACTTGTAGATGACCTGGAGCCAGTGGGTCTGGCGACGAATATGTAGCGAGGGCCAGCCAACTAGAGCATACAAGTCGCAGTGGTGGGTTGTACAAGGTGTTTTACTGACAAAACGGATGGCACTGTGATAAACTGCATCCAGTTTGCTGAGTAGAGTGTTGGAAGCAATTTTGTAGATGACATCGCCGAAGTCGAGGATCGGTAGGATAGTCAGTTTTACTAGGGTAAGTTTGGCGGCGTGAGTGAAGGAGGCTTTGTTGCGGAATAGAAAGCCGACTCTTGATTTGATTTTCGATTGGAGATGTTTGATATGAGTCTGGAAGGAGAGTTTACAGTCTAGCCAGACACCTAGGTACTTATAGATGTCCACATATTCAAGGTCGGAACCATCCAGGGTGGTGTATGTACTGTAGTTCTGTCCTTGAGCTGTTCTTGTCTAATGATGTTCTGTATTATGTCATTCTGTATTATGTGGAATATGCTTGGGGTCATTATCCATCTGGAAGACCCATTTGCAACCAAGCTTTAACTTCCTGTCTGATGTCTTGAGATGTTGCTTCAATATATCCACATCATTTTCTTTCCTTATGATGCCATCTATTTTGTGAAGTGTACCAGGACCCTCCTGCAGCAAAGCACCCCCACAACATGATGCTGCCACGCCCGTGCTTCACGGTTGGGATGGTGTTCTTCGGCTTGCAAGCCTCCCCTTTTTTCCTCCAAACATAACGATGGTCATTATGGCCAAACAGTTCTATTTTTGTTTCATCAGACCAGAGGACATTTCTCCAAAAAAGTACGATCTTCGTCCCCATGTGCAGTAGCAAACCGCAGTGTATGTAACCGTAGTGTAGTGTATGTAAACTTCTGACCCACTGGAATTGTGATAAAGTGAATTATAAGTGAAATAATCTGTCTGTAAACAATTACTAGAAAAATTACTTGTGTCATGCACAAAGTAGATGTCCTAACCGACTTGCCAAAACTATAGTTTGTTAACAAGAAATTTGTGAGGTGGTTGAAAAACGAGTTTTAATGAGTCCAACCTAAGTGTATGTAAACTACTGACTTCAACTTTATATAAAATCGAGCACACCGCCATGCAATCTCCATAGACAAACATTGTCAGCAGAATGGCCTTACTGAAGAGCTCAGTGACTTTCAACATGGCACCGTCATAGGATGCCACCTTTCCAACAGTCAGTTCATCAAATTTCTGCCCTGCTAGAGCTGTCCCGGTCACCTGTAAGTGCTGTTATTGTGAAGTGGAAACGTCTAGGAGCAACAACAGCTCAGCCGCAAAGTGGCAGGCCACACAAGCTCACAGAACGTGTCCGCCTAGTGTTGAAGCGCGTACAAATTGTCTGTCCTCGGGTGCAAAGCTCACTAGCGAGTACCAAACTGCCTCTGGAAGCAACGTCAGCACAATAACTGTTTGTTGGGAGTTTCATGGATTGGGTTTCCATGGCCGAGCAGCTGCACACAAGCCTAAGATCACCATGCACAATGCCAAGCGTCGGGTAGAGTGGTGTAAAACTCGCCGCCATTGGATTCTGGAGCAGTGGAAACACGTTCTCTGGAGTGATGAATCACGCTTTACCATCCGGCATTCCGACGGACAAATCTGGATTTGGCGGATGCCAGGAGAACGCCACCTGCCCCAATGCATACTGCCAACTGTCAAGTTTGGTGGAGGAGGATTAATGCTCTGGGGCTGTTTTTCATGGTTCAGGCTAGGCCCCTTAGTTCCAGTGAAGGGAAATCTTAATGCTACAGTATACAATGGCACTCTAGACGATTATGTGCTTCCAACTGTGTGGCAACAGTTTGGGGAAGGTCCTTTCCTGTTTCAGCATGACAATGCCCCGTGCACAAAGTGAGGTCCATACAGAAATGGCTTGTCGAGATCTGTGTGGAAGAACTTGACTAAACTGCACAGAGCCCTGACCTCAACCCCGTGCACAAAGTGAGGTCCATACAGAAATGGCTTGTCGAGATCTGTGTGGAAGAACTTGACTAAACTGCACAGAGCCCTGACCTCAACCCCGTCGAACACCTTTGGGATGAATTAGAACGCTGACTACGAGCCAGGCCTAATCGTCCAACATCAGTGCCCGACCTCACTAATGCGCTTGTGACTGAATGGAAGCAAGTTCTCACAGCAACGTTCCAACATCTAGTGGAAAGCCTTCCCAGAGGAGTGGAGGCTGTCATAGCAGCAATGTTCCAACATCTAGTGGAAAGCCTTCCCAGAGGAGTGGAGACTGTTATAGCAGCAATGTTCCAACATCTAGTGGAAAGCCTTCCCAGAAGAGTGGAGGCTGTTATAGCAGCAACGTTCCAACGTCTAGTGGAAAGCCTTCCCAGAGGAGTGGAGACTGTTATAGCAGCAATGTTCCAACATCTAGTGGAAAGCCTTCCCAGAGGAGTGGAGGCTGTTATAGCAGCAATGTTCCAACATCTAGTGGAAAGCCTTCCCAGAGGAGAGGAGGCTGTCATAGCAGCAAAGGGAGGACCAACTCCATATTAATAATGATGATTTAGGAATGAGATGTTCGACGAGCAGGTGTCCATATACTTTTGGTCATGTAGTGTATCTTGATACCAAAAAAAGGTTTGTAATGTATACAGGTCAGCCAGTAGCACTGACTCCTTCATTTGTGTGGAGCTGGCAGGTGTTGCATGTGTTATTGATAGAGACCCTCCCCCAGTCTCTCTGTGATCCCCCTGTGATGCCCCAGTCTCTCTGTGATCCCCTAGTCTCTCTGTGATCCCCCAGTCTCTCTGTGATGCCCCAGTCTCTCTGTGATGCCCCAGTCTCTCTGTGATCCCCTAGTCTCTCTGTGATGCCCCAGTCTCTCTGTGATGCCCCTGTCTCTCTGTGATCCCCCAGTCTCTCTGTGATCCCCTAGTCTCTCTGTGATCCCCTAGTCTCTCTGTGATGCCCCAGTCTCTCTGTGATCCCCCAGTCTCTCTGTGATCCCCAGTCTCTCTGTGATGCCCCAGTCTCTCTGTGATGCCCCAGTCTCTCTGTGATGCCCCTGTCCCTCTGTGATCCCCCAGTCTCTCTGTGATGCCCCAGTCTCTCTGTGATGCCCCAGTCTCTCTGTGATGCCCCAGTCTCTCTGTGATGCCCCTGTCTCTCTGTGATGCCCCAGTCTCTCTGTGATCCCCTAGTCTCTCTGTGATGCCCCAGTCTCTCTGTGATGCCCCAGTCTCTCTGTGATGCCCCAGTCAGACATGCACACACGCATACTGGCACACACACGTGCACACACTGGCAGTGTGCACACACACACACACATTTTTATCCTGTCTGTGCAGTGATAAATGCCCCCCCCAGCCTGTCTCCCCACAGACACACATACACACGCACACATACCACACACTTTACACTTAGAATGAGATTTCTACAGTTCTCAGCCATAATCCCTCATTCTCAAATGGTCTATAGGCTCAGCACAGAGAAGGGGAAAGCAAAATATTCAGAGGAGAGAGAAACAGGGAGAGAGACAGATAGAGACAGAACCAAATGTTTTCCTGGCCCACCACTCCACCCTGGACTTGAACAGGTCCACCTCTACAAGGCAGCAGTGCCCACCTTTGCCCGGACTCTAAAGGACATCACTCTCAAATGTATCCCCAACAATTCACACAGGAGCAACAGATCAATAGACACCCCACCCAGACCAGAGAGACACCCTCCCAGACCCCCTCCTGGACCTAGACATAGAGGACCCACGCCAAAAGGACTTACATCCAGACCACAGCACCCCCAGCCACATCCACACACACACCCCAACCAATCAACACCCCCCCATGTCAACCATGCCCACACCCCATTTAGGCCCCTTCAGATCAGACCTATGCCCCTCCTGCCCACCCCATGCACCCCACCCCCGCAAAGAAGGCCTCAACATGGAAGTCACACATACGCTCAGGTAGTGAGCGGGCAAAAAGGCCCAACCCCCACTCTCACACTCACCCAGGCCAATGGCATGTACCAGATGCTCAGCAGGCTCTGCTCACACTTACTGGCCTGAGGCCAAACCACGACCAACAACATTGGACACTTTATGGAACACAAAGCCTTCACTATCTCATCCTGGAATATCCAAGGCCTGTGGTCATCTGCCTTTGGCCTAAAGAGCAGGAACCCGGAAATCGGTAATATAGACATTGTCATCCTGCAAGAAACCTGGTATAGAAGAGACGGACCCACTGGTTGCCCTCTAGGTTACAGAGAGCTGGTAGTCCCATCCACGAAACTACCAGGTGTGAAACAGGAAGGGACTCAGGGGTATGCTAATTTGGTATAGAGCAGACCTAACTCATTAAATTAGGAAGGAACATTTTACATTTGGCAAGAAATTCAAAAGGAAATTATCTTAAAGGAGAAAAATGTCCTCCTGTGTGCTACCTATATCCCCCCACTAGAATCCCCATATTTTAACAGCTTCTCCATCCTGGAGGGGGAAATCAATCATTTCCAGGCCCAAGGACATGTACTAGTCTGTGGCGACCTAAATGCCAGAACCGGACAAGAACCTGACACCCTCAGAACACAGGGAGACAAACACCTGCCTGCAGGTGACAGCACTCCCTCCCCCATATGCCCCACTAGACACAACTATGACAACATAACCAACAAAAACGGGTCACAACTCCTGCAGCTCTGTCGCACACTGGGTATGTACATAGTCAATGGTAGGCTTCGAGGGGACTCCTATGGTAGGTACACCTATAGCTCATCTCTAGGCAGTAGTACTGTAGACTACTTTATTACTGACCTCAACCCAGAGTCTCTCAGAGTGTTCACAGTCAGCCCACTGACACCCCTATCAGACCACAGCAAAATCACAGTCTACTTGAACAGAGCAAAACTCAATCATGAGGCATCAAAGCCAAAGGAACTGAGTAACATTAATAAATGCAATAGATGGAAGGAATGCAGTTTGGAAACCTACCAAAAAACAATTAGGCAACAACAAATTCAATCCCTTTTAGACAACTTCCTGGGTAAAACGTTCCACTGTAATAGTGAAGGTGTAAACTTGGCAGTAGAAAATCTTAACAGTATATTTGACCTCTCAGCTTCGCTATCAAATCTCAAAATCTCAAATAGAAAACCGAAGAAAATGAACAACAATGACAAATGGTTTGATGAAGAATGCAAAAATCTAAGAAAGAAATTGAGAAACCTGTCCAACCAAAAACATAAAGACACGGAAAACCTGAGTCTACGCCTTCAAAATGGCGAATCACTAAAACCATACAGAAATACACTACGGAAAAGAAGGAACAGCACGTCAGAAATCAGCTCAATGAAAAAATGCAAAACACTAAACAAACAACAACACAAAGAATTATCTATCCAAAATGGAGATGTATGTGTTAACCACTTCTCCAATATTTTTGGCTCTATTTTTTATTTAACTAGGCAAGTCAGTTAAGAACAAATTCTTATTTTCAATTACAGCCTAGGAACAGTGGGTTAACTGCCTGTTCAGGGCAGAACAACAGATTTGTACCTTGTCAGCTCAGGATTTGAACTTGCAACCTTCCGGTTACTAGTCCAACACGCTAACCACTAAGCTATCCTGCCGACTCTATAACAAAGAATAAAGAGCAAAGACATATACAGGATCAAATACAAATCTTAGAATCAACTATTAAAGACTACCAGAACCCACTGGATTCTCCAATTACCTGGAATGAGCTACAGGACAGAATAAAAACCCTCCAACCCAAAAAGGCATGTGGTGTTGATGGTATCCTCAATGAAATGATGAAATATACACACAACAAATTCCAATTGGCTATACTAAAACTCTTTAACATCATCCTTAGCTCTAGCATCTTCCCCAATATTTGGAACCAAGGACTGATCACCCCATTCCACAAAAGTGGAGACAAATTTCACCCCAATAACCGAGGGATATGCGTCAACAGCAACCTTGGGATAATCCTCTGCATATTCATTAACAGCAGACTCGTACATTTCCTCAATGAAAACAATGTACTGAGCAAATGTCAAATTGGCTTTTAACCAAATTATCGTACAACAGACCATGTATTCACCCTGCACACCCTAATTGACAACCAAACAAACCAAAACAAAGGCAAAGTCTTCTCATGCTTTGTTCATTTCAAAAAAGCCTTCGACTCAATTTGGCATGAGGGTCTGCTATACAAATTGATGGAAAGTGGTGTTAGGGGTAAAACATACGACATTATAAAATCCATGTACACAAACAACAAGTGTGCGGTTAAAATGGTCAAAAAACACAAAATACTTCCCACGCTGCCGTGGGGTGAGACAGGGATGCAGCTTAAGCCCCACCCTCTTCAACATATATATCAACGAATTGGCGCGGGCACTAGAAAAGTCTGCAGCACCAGGCTTCACACTACTAGAATCTGAAGTCAAGTGTCTACTGTTTGCTGATGATCTGGTACTTCTGTCACCAACCAAGGAGGGCCTACAGCAGCACCTAGATATTCTGCACAGATTCTGCCAGACCTGGGCCCTGACAGTAAATCTCAGTAAGACCAAAATAATGGTGTTCCAAAAAGGTCACGTCGCCAGGACCACAAATACAAATTCCATCTAGACACCATTGCCCTAGAGCACAAAAAAACTATACATACCTTGGCCTAAACATCAGCACCACAGGTAACTTCCACAAAGCTGTGAACGATCTGAGAGACAAGGCAAGAAGGGCATTCTACGCCATCAAAAGGAACACAAAATTCAACATACCAATTAGGATCTGGCTAAAAATACTTGAATCAGTCAGAGAGCCCATTGCCCTTTATGGTTGTGAGGTCTGGGTTCCGCTCACCAACCAAGATTTCACAAAATGGGACAAACACCAAATTGAGACTGCATGCAGAATTCTGCAAAAATATCCCCAGTGTACAACGTAGAACACCAAATAATGCATGCAGAGCAGAATTAGGCCGATACCCACTAATTATCAAAATCCAGAAAAGAGCCATTGGAAACTGAGCTGCACTTCCTAACCTCCTGTCCAATGTATGACCATATTAGAGACAGATATTTCCCTCAGATTACACAGATCCACAAAGAATTCATAAAAACAAACCCAATTTTGATATACTCCCATATCTACAGGGTGAAATTCCACACAAGAAAAGGTCAACCAGTGAAGAACAGACACCATTGTAAATACAACCCATATTTATTTTCACTTGTGTACTTTAACCATTTGTAAATTGTTAAAACACTGTATATATACATAATATGACATTTGTAATGTCTTTATTGTTTTGAAACTTCTGTATGTGTAATGTTTACTTTTAATTTTTATTGTTTATTTCACTTTTGTATATTAGCTACCTCACTTGCTTTGGCAATGTTAACACATGTTTCCCATGCCAATAAAGCCCCTTGAATTGAATTGAATTGACAGGGAGAGAGACAGCGAGAGAGAGAGAGAGAGAAACAGGGAGAGAAAGCGAGAGAGACAGAGACAGATAGAAAGAGAGACACAGAGAGAAAGAGAGAGACAGACAGAGAGACAGATAGAGATAGAGAGAGAAACAGGGAGAGAGACAGACAGAGACAGATACAGAGAGACAGATAGAGACAGAGAGAGAAACAGGGAGAGAGACAGATACAGAGAGAGACAGATAGAGAAACAGGGAGAGAGACAGAGACAGATACAGAGAGAGACAGAGAGAGAGAGAGACAGAGAGACAGAGAGACATATACAGAGAGAGAAACAGGGAGAGAGACAGAGAGAGACAGAGACAGATACAGATAGAGACAGAGAGAGAAACAGGAGAGAGACAGAGAGAGAGAGACAGAGAGAGAGAGAGAGAGAGAGACAGAGACAGATACAGATAGAGACAGAGAGAGAAACAGGGAGAGAGACAGAGAGAGAGACAGAGAGAGACAGAGAGAGAGACAGAGAGAGACAGAGAGAGAGACAGAGAGAGACAGAGAGAGAGAGACAGAGAGAGACAGAGAGAGAGACAGAGAGACAGATACAGAGAGACAGAGAGAGACAGATACAGAGAGAAACAGGGAAGAGACAGCAAGAGAGACAGAGACAGATAGAGACAGAGAGACAGAGAGAGAAACAGAGAGAAAAACAGAGAGAGAGAAAGATAGAGATAGAGACAGAGACAGATAGAGACAGAGAGAGAAACAGAGAGACAGAGACAGATAGAGACAGAGAGAGACAGAGACAGATAGAGACAGATACAGATAGAGACAGAGAGAGACAGATAAAGACAGAGAGACAGCCAAAGAGACAGAGACAGATAGAGACAGAGAGAGACAGAGAGAGAAACAGGGAGAGAGACAGAGAGAGATACAGGGTGAGAGAGAGAGAGAGAGAGAGAGAACAGTGACATATAGAAACAGGGAGAGAGACAGAGAGAGACAGAGACAGATAGAGACAGATAGAGATAGAGAGAGACAGATAGAGAGACAGAGAGAGACAGAGAGAGACAGAGAGACAGATACAGAGAGAGAAACAGGGGGAGAGACAGAGAGAGACAGAGAGAGATACAGATAGAGACAGAGAGAGATACAGATAGAGACAGAGAGAGAACAGGGAGAGAAACAAAGAGAGAGACAGAGACAGAGACAGAGAGAGAACAGAGACAGAGAGAACAGGGAGAGAGACAGAGACAGATAGAAACAGGGAGAGAGACAGAGAGACAGATAGAGATAGAGACAGATAGAGATAGAGAGAGAAACAGGGAGAGAGACAGAGACAGAGACAGATACAGAGAGAGACAGCTAGAGACAGAGAGAGAAACAGGGAGAGAGACAGATACAGAGAGAGACAGATCCACAAAGCAGATCCACAAAGAATTCGAAAACAAATCCAATTTTGAAAAACTCCCATATCTATTGGGTGAAATTCCACAGTGTGCCATCACAGCAGCAAGATTTGTGACCTGTTGCCACGAGAAAAGGGCAACCAGTGAAGAACAAACACCATTGTAAATACAACCCATATTTATGCTTATTTATTTTATCTTGTGTCCTTTAACCATTTGTACATTGTTAAAACACTGTATATATATATAATATGACATTTGTAATGTCTTTACTGTTTTGAAACTTCTGTATGTGTAATGTTTACTGTTAATTTTGTTGTTTTTCACTTTATATATTCACTTTGTATGTTGTCTACCTCACTTGCTTTGGCAATGTTAACACATGTTTCCCATGCCAATAAAGCCCTTGAATTGACAATTGAATTGAGAGAAACAGGGAGAGAGACAGAGACAGATACAGAGAGAGACAGATAGAGAGACAGAGAGACAAAGAGAGAGACAGAGAGACAGAGACAGATACAGAGAGAGAAACAGGAGAGAGACAGAGAGACAGAGACAGATACAGATAGAGACAGAGAGAGAACAGGGAGAGAGAAACAAAGAGACAGAGACAGAGACAGAGAAGAGAGAGAACAGAGACAGAGAGAACAGGGAGAGAAACAGAGAGACAGAGACAGATAGAAACAGGGAGAGAGACAGATAGAGATAGAGAGACAGATAGAGATAGAGAAACAGGAGAGAAGACAGATACAGAGAAACAGGGAGAGAGAAACAGAGAGGAGACAGAGACAGATAGAAACAGGGAGAGAGACAGATAGAGATAGAGAGAGACAGATAGAGATAGAGAGAGAAACAGGGAGAGAGACAGATACAGAGAGAGACAGATACAGAGAAGACAGATAGAGAGAGAAACAGGGAGAGAGACAGAGACAGATACAGAGAGAGACAGATAGAGAAACAGGGAGAGAGACAGAGAGAGACAGAGAGAGAGAGACAGAGACAGATACAGAGAGAGAAACAGGGAGAGAGACAGAGAGAGACAGAGACAGATACAGATAGAGACAGAGAGAGAAACAGGGAGAGAGACAGAGAGAGAGACAGAGAGAGAGACAGAGAGAGAGACAGAGATAGAGACAT
>NC_056458.1:41908396-41929602 GCF_018296145.1 Oncorhynchus tshawytscha | reverse complement strand
GGGACATGTCCACTGATATATGATATCTTGTGACAGAGAGGGACATGTCCACTGATATATGATATCTTGGGGAGTGGGACATGTCCACTGATGTACACTCACTGCGAGGCGAATGCTTGGCTGACCATTATTGGGTATCTGTCTGATAGGGATCACAAACCATCTGTCAGGGATCACACCCCCCCCCACACACACACACACAGACACAGGCAGGGCCCAGCCTGGCACAGCACGGCCAATGTGATTATCAGATATGAGTCTGCTAGCATGATGAGTGTCTCTCAGCACCAGGGTCACAACATCACACAGTGGAGGAGGAGCATGCTGCAGAGACTGCTGAGGTCATTAACTCATACCTCAATGTCTGTTCGTCAGATGAAGCAGCCAGCGCTGAGAGGAACTGCTTCCGTCTACAACTATTACTCATTAGAAAGAACTGGACGTGAATCAATCAAAGCGGGTGATATGTTCACTTGAGATAGGATAGGAGACGCATAGCAAACCCAGCGGCAGGTTTCCTAGTGGTTAGAGCGTTGGGCCACGAACCAAAACTTTGCTGGATCAAATCCCTGACATGACAAGATGAAAATTTGTCGTTCTGCCCCTGTGCAAGACAGTTAACCCACTGTTCCCCGGGTGCCGAAAATATGGATGTCGATTAAGGCAGCCCCCCATACCTCTCTGAAGACACATTTCAGTTGAATGCATTCAGTTGGTCAACTGATTAGGTATCCCCTCTTCCCTCAAACCAAATTGATAGTAAATCCTCCTCCTTCAAGTGAATTCTGCATCCTCTCTGAATGGTGACATCATGTTTTCTCTCAGAATGACTGACAGCCAGGAGTCCCAATCATCTGTGAACCTGGGAGTCTCTAACTGAGCAGACCTGGAACACTGTCCCTCCCTCCCACCAGCTTGTTCCCATTCCATTATGTTTCACAATCCCATCTCTCTCTCAGGCATCATGTGATTCCTATTGATTTCCAAAGGCTGTGTTGTGTAAGGGTCAATTTGGGTCCAGAGTGGAAAATAAGAGCATGAAGAGATAAGGATGATTGGGGCGAGCCAGGGGTCCAAATATTGATATAGTTTCTGCACAGCTCACTTTTCTAAATCAATCTTATATTTACTGAGGAGGACTGAGCTCTTGAACAAAGGAAAATGTGTCAATTTCACTATCTTTTTTTTTTATCTATAAGAGAGTGGTGAAGAAAAGGGAGAGGATGTTTGTTCTGGGTTGTTCTTTCACATATCACAACAAGCACCAGATATAACCTGTATGGTATCATGGTCTTATCATCTGAAAGCTGCCGTTGGAGCTGATATGAACATGTAACTAACATCTGGCTGTCTGTGTTTCCATGGAGACGGGGCTGATATTTGATTAGGGCTGAAAACACATATCTCACTGTATATATCTAGATTTAAAAAAAAAAATTTTTCTCTAAATAAGTTTTGTTGTACAATTTAAAGTTAAAATATACAGCATTTAAAACAGTCAGCAATAACCTAATGAATTCAGAGTTTGTGTAATGATACCTAGGCTGAATATGAGCCTTACACAACCATAAAACCCACTAATCATTTAATTATTCTATCAAAAATAGTTTAACCTGCTGTTTTTGCAATAATCACTGATCTGGCTTTCAGGTCGGTCTATAAAAATGCCCTTTTTGTTATAAATATAACCAGAACCATGAATAATCACTGATAATGTAGCAGGCATTATAGAAAATCAACACTGGTCTCACAAACAATCTCTCAAGCACAAGCCCACGTGCTAGTGAGTAGTTAACTCATTTATTTATTTCAAGTTTAGCCCATTTGGATCCAGGTATAATTTCACAAGCTGTGAATTCAGTTAACAAGGCAAATTGTTATGAACGCACCCGTCTGTCCGTCTCCCACTGTTTGAACAGCATGCTAGCCTGTCCACGTAGTTCAGATGTTGAAATCAAGTGACCTACCTCAGAATGAGAACGAGTTGCCAATTCCTTATATAATTGGTTTATGCTTATTGCACATTTATAAAACACACACTAAACTAGAGGTCGACCGATTAATCAGAATGGCCGATTAATTAGGGCCGATTTCAAGTTTTCATAACAATTGGAAATCTGTATTTCTGGGCACCAACTTTGCCATTTTTTTAAATTTTTTTACACCTTTATTTAATCTTTATTTAACCAGGCAAGTCAGTTAAGAACACATTCTTATTGTCAATGACAGCCTAGGAACGGTGGGTTAACTGCCTTGTTCAGGGGCAGAACAACAGATTTTTACCTTGTCAGCTCTGGGATTCAATCTTGCAACCTTACGGTTAACTAGTCCAACGCTCTAACCACCTGCCTCACGAGGAGCCTGCCTGTTACGCGAATGCAGTAAGAAGCCAAGGTAAGTTGCTAGCTAGCATTAACTTCTTGGATATAGGGGGCGCTCTTTTAATTTATGGATAAAAAAACGTGCCCGTTTTAAGCTCAATATTTTGTCACGAAAAGATGCTCAACTATGCATATAATTGGCAGCTTTGGAAGGAAAACACTCTAACATTTCCAAAACTGCAAAGATATTATCTGTGAGTGCCACAGAACTCATGCTACAGGCGAAACCAAGATGAAACTTCAACCAGGAAATGGGCAGAATTTTTGAGGCTCTGTTTTCCATTGTCTCCTTATATGGCTGTGAATGCGCCGGGAATGAGCCTGCCCTTTCTATCGTTTCTCCAAGGTGTCTGCAGCATTGTGACGTATTTGTAGGCATATCATTGGAAGATTGGCCATAAGAGACTACATTTACCAGGGGTCCGCCCGGTGTCCTTTGTCTAAATTGGTGCGTAATCTACAAGCTGCACGCAGTCATCCAGTGATTGAGAGGAGAGAGGAGGCTTTCAACGAACGATATATCATGAAGAGATATGTGAAAAACACCTTGAGGATTGATTCTAAACAATGTTTACCATGTTTCAGTCGATATTATGGAGTTAATTTGGAAAAAAGTTCGGCGTTTTGATGACTGATTTTTCTGGGTTTTTTGGTAGCCAAACGTGACGCACCAAACGGAGCGATTTCTCCTAAACAAATAATCTTTCAGGAAAAACTGAGCATTTGCTATCTAACTGAGAGTCTCCTCATTGAAAACATCTGAAGTTCTTCAAAGGTAAATGATTTTATTTGAATGATTTTCTGTTTTTTTTGAAAATGTTGCCTGCTGATGCTAACGCTAAATGCTACGCTAGCTATCAATACTGTTACACAAATGCTTGTTTTGCTATGGTTGAGAAGCATATTTTGAAAATCTGAGATGACAGTGTTGTTAACAAAAGGCTAAGCTTGAGAGCTAGCATATTAATTTCATTTCATTTGCGATTTTCATGAATAGTTAACGTTGTGTTATGCTAATGAGCTGCGGGGATAATTACACTCCTGGATACAGGTTTTTTTTGTAGCTAAACGTGATGAACAAAACAGAGCGATTTGTCCTAAACAAATAATCTTTTTGGAAAAACTGAATATTTGCTATCTAACTGAGAGTCTCCTCATTGAAAACATCTGAAGTTCTTCAAAGGTAAATGATTTTATTTGAATGATTTTCTGGTTTTTGTGAAAATGTTGCCTGCTGATGCTAACGCTAAATGCTACGCTAGCTATCAATACTGTTACACAAATGCTTGTTTTGCTATGGTTGAGAAGCATATTTTGAAAATCTGAGATGACAGTGTTGTTAACAAAAGGCTAAGCTTGAGAGCTAGCATATTCATTTAATTTAATTTGCGATTTTCATGAATAGTTAACGTTGCGTTATGGTAATGAGCTTGAGGCTGTATTCACGATCCCGGATCCGGGATGGCTCGACGCAAGAAGTTAAACTTATCTTGTAAAAAACACTCAATCAATCAATCATAATCACTAGTTAACTACACATGGTTGATGATATTACTAGTTTATCTAGCATGTCCTGCGTTGCATATAATCGATGCGGTGCGCATTCGCGAAAAGGACGGTCGTTGCACCAACGTGTACCTAACCATAAACATCAATGTAGTAGAAGTATATATTTTTAAACCTGCATATTTAGCTAAAAGAAATCCAGGTTAGCAGGCAATATTAACCAGGTGAAATTGTGACACTTCTCTTGGGTTCATTGCATTCAGAGTCAGGGTATATGTGATAATAATAAATGTTTTTGTTTTCGAAATTATAGTTTCCGGATTCGACCATATTAATGACCAAAGGCTAGTATTTCTGTGTGTTATTATGTTATAATTAAGTCTATGATTTGATATTTGATAGAGCAGTCTCACTGAGCGATGGTAGGCACCAGCAGGCTCGTAAGCATTCATTCAAACAGCACTTTCGTGCGTTTTGCCAGCAGCTCTTCCCTGTGCTTCAAGCATTGCGTTGTTTATGACTTCAAGCCTATCAACTCCCGAGATTAGGCTGGTGTAACCGATGTGAAATGGCTAGCTAGTTAGCGGGGTGCGCGCTAATAGCGTTTCAAACGTCACTCGCTCTGAGACTTGGAGTGGTTGTTCCCCTTGCTCTGCATGTGTAATGCTGCTTCGAGGGTGGCTGTTGTCGATGTGTTCATCGTCGAGCCCAGTTAGGAGCGAGGAGAGGGACGGAAGCTATACTGTTACACTGGCAATACTAAAGTGCCTATAAGAACATCCAATAGTCAAAGGTATATGGAATACAAATGGTATAGAGGGAAATAGTCCTATAATTCCTATAATAACTACAACCTAAAACTTCTTACCTTGGAATATTGAAGTCTCATGTTAAAAGGAACCACCAGCTTTCATATGTTCTCATGTTCTGAGCAAGGAACTTAAATGTTAGCTTTCTTACATGGCACATATTGCACTTTTACTTTCTTCTCCAACATTTCATTTTTGTATTATTTAAACCAAATTGAACATGTTTCATTATTTATTTGAGGCTAAATCGATGTCTATTGATGTTTTATATTAAAGTTAAAATAAGTGTTCATTCAGTATTGTTGTAATTGTCATTATTACAAATACATTCTAAAAATCGTCCAATAATCGGTATCGGCGTTGAAAAATCATAATCGGTCGACCTCTACACTAAACAGCTTGTATAACAATCTTTATTTGACTAAAATGCTGCTAGCATTGGTACCATAATGCTCGCACGACAAACTGAGCATTCATTTTCCAGAATGAATATTCATTGGTGTCACGCCTACTCCCGGGACCCCGGCGTTCGACGTCACCGGTCCACTAACCACCGGTCCTGGCAATCATTATGACGCACACCTGGTCCCCATCATTACGCACACCTGGTCCCCATCATTACGCACACCTGGTCCCCATAATTACGCACACCTGGTCCCCATCATTACGCACACCTGGCCCCCATCATTACACACACCTGGTCCCCAGAATCACGCACACCTGGTCCCCATCATTACGCACACCTGGTCCCTATCATTACGCACACCTGGTCCCCATCATCACACACACCTGGTCCCCATCAATCCACACACCTGGTCCCCATCATTACACACACCTGGTCCCTATCATTACGCACACCTGGTCCCCATCATCACGCACACCTGGTCCCCATCATCACGCACACCTGGTCCCCATCATTACGCACACGTGGACCTCATCATCATCTTGATTACTCTCCCTTTACTTAGCCCTCAGTAGCCTCAGTCATTAGACAGTATTGGTTTTATTTACGTTCTGTACGCTTCTCCTGTTTTGTTTATCTTCATGCTTCTTACTATTAAACTAACCTTCTGCACCTGCTTCCTGACTACAATTGGTACATCCGTTTTAGTAGTGTCTGCTCTGCTCGAAATGTGAGGAGTTGAAACATAAACAGGGTATGGTTTGAAAGGTTAACTTCTCTAGAACAGTAAAATAATGTCTCCATGTGTTTTGGTGTCCATATGACCCATTCTGTCGGACCAAACCTCAAATGCAAATAGTGAGTTGAAACCCTTTGTCAGAGAGGAAAAAGTGATCACTGATCTTTGTTGTTGTGAGTGGTAGGGGGAGGAGCTTGGGAGAATGACGCAAAGCCGGAGGTTTCATTCTCACCAAAATCTGTCCAAAATAAGCTCAATGCATTTCTATGCGCTTATTTTGAACCTAAGCTTGTCGTCTGCCTTCCCGCCTTTGGCACAACGATTCCCATTGTTAGGGCGGAGACATTAGCATCATCATTATATACACATCTCTGGTGTAAATAGGAAGGTGCATAGCACAGAAGGAGCGAACGAGACGAAACCAAAAAACCAATGAAAACAAGAGGACGCTCATAAAAACTAAAAATACAAAAAACCTTGATTCTGCAAAACAGGTATTTGGAATATCACGTAAAAACATACATTTTAATTAATCAAATGTATTTGATATATCGCCCAGCCCTATATTTGACCCCATGCTGACCCCTGGGTACAAGCTGGTGTAGACAGATGGGTCACCCCAGGACCTGGCTAATGTGTGGTCAGCAGCATGTGTGCCTGGTGTCACACCCCCATCTAAGAACCTGGACAATCCCCTCCCCACCCCCACACTGACAGACATGTGCATTTGGCATGATCTGAAACCAGGCCGGTTTCTTGAATCTCTCGGTGGCACTGGGAGGCTTAGGCTGCCATGGGGAGCGATAATGTCACAGGTTGCCAGCGGAAGGAAAAGAGACGCATTCAAATTCTGTATGTAGCACTGCAAATGTGGGCACAGAGATGACCGGGCAGGCTGTGGTGACACTGTAGCGGGGGAAGGGTTGGCATCTTACCCGCAGGGCAGTGATGGTGGTGGGGTCTCGGATCCTCCCTTCCTCGTCCTTCAGGTTGTAGCCCTCCGGTCTCTTGTCCCGCTCACTGACCTTCCACAGCTTCACTGTTTTATCTGCAGGGAGGAGAGGAGGAGGAGGAGGAAGGAGGTGGAGGAGAGGAGGAGGAGGAGGAGGAAGGAGGTGGAGGAGAAGGAGGGGAGGGAGGGGTGGAGAAGGGGAGAGAGGGATGAGTAACAGCAGGCTTGGGATTGGCTAAAGGAAAGGTGTGATGGCCTGGCTGGCTGGCTGGCCATCTGTACTAAGGAGAGGAGGGGGACTCAGTAGTCTGCTGTGCTGCTACAGTATTGGAAGCAGGCCACTGCTGAGGTTTGGCATGACATAAATAGATAAGAAATATACCAGCCTCCAATTAACCTGATCAAAGTTCCTGATGCCAGCCTAGCTTGTTCCACTGATGTCCAGGAGTCACTGTGCTGATTCAAGTTCCCCGTCTAATACATTGACTGAAAGGCGAAAGGAAAGGTACGGCAGTATTGTAAAGGTCACTTCCTGTCTCTGGTGGCACTTAACTCAACATAAAACAGCTGCTTGGCTAACATCAATGGGCCTTACAATACAATAAATAATGTAATGGCGGTATTGGAACCATTAACAAACATTAACATCGACTGGTCTAGTGAGCAGTTAGATATGCTGATGTCACTAGAACAAACAGGAGTAGAAGGTGCGCCACCAACGTGCAACCAAAATATAGTGTGAGCATTTTAGAACGAATACGCACGACTCTGCTCACATAACGTCTGTTCCTTCCTAGATTTCACTAGGACTAGCAGTGTGGCTTGCCATTGGTGGAGAGGAGGAAGTGGCTCACCATTGGTGGAGAGGAGGAAGTAGGCAGCGTTCTGTTGAGGCAGCCATCGTATCTTGTTGATCTTCTCCTCGATCTCCAGGCTCTTCAGGTAGTCAAACTCAGGCTCGTGGCTCTGGAAGGTGCTGTAAACATTATACTCCCCTCTCCTGTGGGGCTGGTTCTTACTCTGAAACAACAACAAGTATGTTTGAGTTTGTGGAAGATGTTCTGCTATTATTCAGCTATTAAGACATGCACTGCATGACCTAGTCACTACCCACTTTATGTTTGTAAAAACAATGTACATCCAATCCATTATTACTACAACTTGTTATGTTTGACTATTTCATTGTTAGTATTGTTATTGACTAATGTACTGCATTGTTGAGGGAGCTAGTACATTTGTTGCACATTTTATACCTGCTGTAAACTGTATGTGACTAATACAATTTGATTACATTTATTTGATAGGCCAGTGTTTCAGCATGAGGATACAGGGGAGGATACAGGGGAGGATACAGGGGATGATACAGGGGAGGATACAGGGGAGGATACAGGGGAGGATACAGGGGAGGATACAGAGAGTGGGGATCGTCCTATTTGCAGTGGATAGGCAACATTTAGGAAACAGCAACCCAAGACACAGCAGCAAATGTGTCGATGGCCTGGTTTCTGCTTTCTATATCAAGCATACATACAGGAGGGGGCTGTCAAAACCCCAGGAACCAACAAAGCATGGGGACTGTAGTACGTGGACCAGTCACCAAAATCTGTCTCCGGTATCGTACGGGTTGACATAACCGCTGACATAGTGCAGCCATTTTGCCTCCACGTGGTAGAAATTCAAGAACTCAGGCAAAAGCGGGTTAAATCTATTGTAAGGTTGTCAAGATGTGTAGTCAGGGTGGCAGAGATAGCTCAATGGGAACCCAGCAACCTAGCTTCAGCTCAGCCAACACGGCAGGTCAGGTCTCACCTCAGGAAGCTTCAGAATCAATAGAGCCAAATCAGATGACCAAACAGAAGGGGGCGGGGGGCTTTTAATGGAAACAGATTTGCCTTCTGCGGGGTAAAGACAGGGGAAGGGGGAAAGGAGGGGGGAGACGAGAGTGGGAGCGCCTCTGGTGTGGGGATTAGTGGATACTATGGAGCGCTTTGAAATCAGCCGGAAAGAAAAAGAAGGGAAAGGAGGAAGAGGAAGAAAGTGGGATTCAGTCAGTCCCTGGAAGTGGGATTCAGTCAGTCCCTGAATGGGGGATTCAGCCAGTCCCTGGAAGTGGGATTCAGTCAGTCCCTGAATGGGGGATTCAGTCAGTCAGTCCCTGGAAGGGGGATTCAGTCAGTCCGTCCCTGGAAGTGGGATTCAGCCAGTCAGTCCCTGGAAGTGGGACTCAGCCAGTCAGTCCCTGAATGGGGGATTCAGCCAGTCAGTCCCTGAAAGGGAGATTCAGTCAGTCCCTGAATGGGGGATTCAGCCAGTCAGTCCCTGAATGGGGGATTCAGCCAGTCAGTCAGTCAGTCCCTGAATGGGGGATTCAGCCAGTCAGTCCCTGGAAGGGAGATTCAGTCAGTCCCTGAATGGGGGATTCAGTCAGTCCCTGGAAGTGGGATTCAGTCAGTCAGTCCCTGGAAGTGGGATTCATTCAGTCAGTCAGTCAGTCCGTCCCTGGAAGTGGGATTCAGTCAGTCAGTCCCTGGACGTGGGATTCAGTCAGTCAGTCCTTGAAAGGGGGATTCAGCCAGTCAGTCCCTGGAAGGGGGATTCAGTCAGTCAGTCCCTGGAAGTGGGATTCAGTCAGTCAGTCCCTGAAAGTGGGATTCAGTCAGTCAGTCCCTGAAAGTGGGATTCAGTCAGTCAGTCAGTCCCTGACATTCATATTTTAACCGCAGTGAGACAGAAGATTCAGACACTGTCTAGTCCTTCCATCCAGCTCCCACAGGAAATGCTATAGGCCTCCCAGAATCAACTGTAATCTCTCCATAATAACTCCTACCACCATTGAATAAACATCCACAGCCTTTCAACACCACTACTACTACACAGTAACCCAGGGAGTAAAAACCTACAGGAGGGTAGCTCTCCAGGAACAGGGTTGGAGTGAAAACCTACAGGAGGGTAGCTCTCCAGGAACAGGGTTGGAGTGAAAACCTACAGGAGGGTAGCTCTCCAGGAACAGGGTTGGAGTGAAAACCTACAGGAGGGTAGCTCTCCAGGAACAGGGTTGGAGTGAAAACCTACAGGAGGGTAGCTCTCCAGGAACAGGGTTGGAGTGAAAACCTACAGGAGGGTAGCTCTCCAGGAACAGGGTTGGAGTGAAAACCTACAGGATGGTAGCTCTCCAGGAACAGGGTTGGAGACCGCTGAGTTAGTGACTCATAGAAAAACAGGATGTGATGTGACATGATGAGTACGGAGTCTTGGCTGGTCTTACCTCCTGTTCTCTCTGAAACACCACTACTCTCCCTCCCTTGTCCCCGGTCGCCAGCAGCTCTCCAGTCGGGTTGAACTCAACCGTGGATATGATGTCAGCTGGAACAGAAAACACAAACGGAAAACAGCACGTTACCTCACTGAGATACACAATACGACAGTAAAGTACATTACCAACCTACTATATGCTTGAAAGAGTCATGTTCTGTTTCCTTCATCTCATTGACAACCGTGAAATCTACTTTCAAAACCCAACTATGTGAAATTGAAGTGGTTAATGACTTGAAATAGGAAAGGGAAAGACGCAGAGTGGAGTGAAAAGGTCTACTTTCACGTGGTCCTCAAGTCCTTGAAGACCTGCTCCCTCCCGAGCAGAAAGGAATGCTCAGATAGCATATCCATGGATCGAATCAATTCTGTGTGCTGCTAGCCTACCCCAGGGCTGATGAAAGGCCTGGACCAGCACTACAACAACCTGCAGTCTTCACAATACTACCACCCTCTCGCACCCCGCTTGCCCCCCCCCCACTGTCTGTCACCAACCCATTCATATGCAAAACCCTCCCACACATCTCCCAGACACACATCAGATCTCTAAAACAACATGGAATGGTGAACATGGAGAATTATACACAGAGGGGCGGCAGGGTAGCCTAGTGGTTAGAGCGTTGGACTAGTAACCGGAAGGTTGCAAGTTCAAACCCCCGAGCTGACAAGGTACAAATCTGTCGTTCTGCCACTGAACAGGCAGTTAACCCACTGTTCCTAGGCCGTCATTGAAAATAAGAATTTGTTCTTAACTGCCTAGTTAACTTGCCTAGTTAAATAAAGGTACAATAAAAAAAATTAAAAAAAAAGAGATAGCCTGCTGCTTCCCCCTGTGGCAGGGAAGCGTTCACAATAGGTTTGCCGCAACTCATTCGCATGAGATCAGATACAAATGACGTCTTTGCTTCCATACGTCGCACTTCATTCTGTGGTTGACAGTGAAATTTCATGACAAAGGAGCCACCCCACACCCCCCTCTCTCTCTACAATACTAAAGATGATAGATAAATGCTACACACATGTTCATATATAGGGATGGAAGATAGAGTCATTCATTACAGACAACCAACAGAGTGGCCAGGCAGCCAACCGTTGACAATGATCCAGAACTATTATTATTATCTGCCAGAAACATACTAGACTTCAGATAATCCGCTAAGACAACACTAACAGACATGTGTGTGTGTGTGGGACACAAATGTCTCAATTAACCCATCTCTATTTCAGGGCCTTAGAGAAATGGCAAAGGAAGCTGCTATTTTTGGCTGTCTTGCTTTGTGATGAGGACTATCTAAACCACAGAGGAGAGTGGAGGACTATCTAAACCACACAGCCACAGAGGAGAGTAGAGGACTATCTAAACCACACAGCCACAGAGGAGAGTAGAGGACTATCTAAACCCACAGAGGAAAGTAGAGGACTATCTAAACCACACAGGAAAGTAGAGGACTATCTAAACCTACAGAGGAAAGTAGAGGACTATCTAAACCACAGAGGAAAGTAGAGGACTATCTAAACCACAGAGGAAAGTAGAGGACTATCTAAACCACAGAGGAAAGTAGAGGGCTATCTAAACCAGAGAGGAAAGTAGAGGACTATCTAAACCTCAGAGGAAAGTAGAGGACTATCTAAACCAGAGAGGAAAGTAGAGGACTATCTAAACCACAGAGGAAAGTAGAGGACTATCTAAACCAGAGAGGAAAGTAGAGGACTATCTAAACCAGAGGAAAGTAGAGGACTATCTAAACCAGAGAGGAAAGTAGAGGACTATCTAAACCACAGAGGAAAGTAGAGGACTATCTAAACCAGAGAGGAAAGTAGAGGACTATCTAAACCACAGAGGAAAGTAGAGGACTATCTAAACCACAGAGGAAAGTAGAGGACTATCTAAACCAGAGAGGAAAGTAGAGGACTATCTAAACCTCAGAGGAAAGTAGAGGACTATCTAAACCACAGAGGAAAGTAGAGGACTATCTAAACCCACAGAGGAAAGTAGAGGACTATCTAAACCACACAGGAAAGTAGAGGACTATCTAAACCCACAGAGGAAAGTAGAGGACTATCTAAACCACACAGGAAAGTAGAGGACTATCTAAACCCACAGAGGAGAGTAGAGGACTATCTAAACCCACAGAGGAAAGTAGAGGACTATCTAAACCACAGAGGAAAGTAGAGGACTATCTAAACCACAGAGGAAAGTAGAGGACTATCTAAACCAGAGAGGAAAGTAGAGGACTATCTAAACCACAGAGGAGAGTAGAGGACTATCTAAACCCACAGAGGAGAGTGGAGGACTATCTAAACCCACAGAGGAAAGTAGAGGACTATCTAAACCCACAGAGGAAAGTAGAGGACTATCTAAACCTCAGAGGAAAGTAGAGGACTATCTAAACCCACAGAGGAAAGTAGAGGACTATCTAAACCTCAGAGGAAAGTAGAGGACTATCTAAACCCACAGAGGAAAGTAGAGGACTATCTAAACCTCAGAGGAAAGTAGAGGACTATCTAAACCTCAGAGGAAAGTAGAGGACTATCTAAACCTACAGAGGAAAGTAGAGGACTATCTAAACCTACAGAGGAAAGTAGAGGACTATCTAAACCTCAGAGGAAAGTAGAGGACTATCTAAACCTCAGAGGAAAGTAGAGGACTATCTAAACCACACAGCCACAGAGGGAATCTAAACCTCAGGGAAAGTAGAGGACTATCTAAACCTCAGAGGAAAGTAGAGGGCTATCTAAACCTCAGAGGAAAGTAGAGGACTATCTAAACCACACAGCCACAGAGGAGAGTAGAGGACTATCTAAACCACAGAGGAGAGTAGAGGACTATCTAAACCACAGAGGAGAGTAGAGGACTATCTAAACCACAGAGGAGAGTAGAGGACTATCTAAACCACACAGGAAAGTAGAGGACTATCTAAACCACACAGCCACAGAGGAGAGTAGAGGACTATCTAAACCACAGAGGAGAGTAGAGGACTATCTAAACCACAGAGGAAAGTAGAGGACTATCTAAACCCACAGAGGAGAGTAGAGGACTATCTAAACCACAGAGGAAAGTAGAGGACTATCTAAACCCACAGAGGAAAGTAGAGGACTATCTAAACCCACAGAGGAGAGTAGAGGACTATCTAAACCACAGAGGAGAGTAGAGGACTATCTAAACCCACAGAGGAGAGTGGAGGACTATCTAAACCCACAGAGGAAAGTAGAGGACTATCTAAACCCACAGAGGAGAGTAGAGGACTATCTAAACCACAGAGGAAAGTAGAGGACTATCTAAACCAGACAGCCACAGAGGAGAGTAGAGGACTATCTAAACCACACAGCCACAGAGGAGAATAGAGGACTATCTAAACCACAGAGGAAAGTAGAGGACTATCTAAACCTCAGAGGAAAGTAGAGGGCTATCTAAACCACAGAGGAAAGTAGAGGACTATCTAAACCACAGAGGAAAGTAGAGAACTATCTAAACCACACAGCCACAGAGGAGAGTAGAGGACTATCTAAACCACAGAGGAGAGTAGAGGACTATCTAAACCACAGAGGAGAGTAGAGGACTATCTAAACCACACAGGAAAGTAGGATAATCTGGGATGTTTAATTAAGGCAACCCAGAGGAAAGTCACCAGGGAGCGTAGAGCTATCTAAACCCACAGAGGAATTTAGGGGCAGATGCTATCTAAACCCACTGTCTGTCTGTCTGTCTGTCTATCTAAACCCACTGTCTGAAAGTCTGTCTATCTAAACCCACAGTCTGTCTGTCTGTCTAATCTGTCTGTTTCTTCTGTCTGTCCCTGTCTGTCTGTCTGTCTGTCTGTCTGTCACTCTGTCTGTCTGTCTGTCTGTCTCTTCCCTCTGTCTGTCTGTCTGTCTGTCTGTCTGTCTGAACAACCTGCTGCCATATCAATACCACCACAACTCACTGTTCACATTAACAGCCTCTCAAGAGTCCCCGCCCCCCCCCCCTCTCTTGACTCAATGTGTAATTTACCAACCTCGAAGAAGACAAAGAGCCTTTCTTGCTGTGTATATGAGTGTATGTGCTGCTGGGTGTTGGTGTATGCTTCAGCGGTAAGCTCTGCTATAACAGCCAGCAGAGGAGATTTGTCTCTAAATGGAGGAGCTGTGTGTCTAGTATGCATAACCCTCCTCACCCCCAACACCCAATCTATCAATTAACATCCTCTGTCTCCTCATCTAACCCTGTAGTTTGCCGTGTGCCCACGTCACACACAACCAAAATAACCCGACACACTTAGCTACCCCTCATGATCTGTGGACTGAACGTACCAAAACAGTGATTCAGGTCAGGACATCCAGAACTGAGATGTATCACATAGAATATCTCGTTCTGGCAGTGTGAGGTTAAGAGAATCCAACTGACATGCCTAGAATGGATGGAAGTTGTTATTTTTGATGAAAAACAAAACGAGTCGATGGTGAGTTTTCCCTCAAGCAGATTGTGGTTCGATCGATTCCTGCCTTTGACACATCTTCCCTGGTCTTCCTCTAGCAGATGCATCTATTTTAGAGTCTGTGTCTGCCCGGCTACACTGTTGCTATGCAATCATTTCAGAGATAACGGTACACGCTCTGTCTAGTGAGCTGTGTGGAGCGGCCTCTCATCTGCAGGTTTAATTGTATTGTTCCAGCGTCTCCTTAGACCTGAAGAGACTAGTCCCTCGCACACACACACACACGCACACAACACACACGCACACAACACACATGCACACACACACACACACAGAAAACACGCTAACAGAGTGCTAAACCGGCAAAGCTTGGTCCTGATTAAAATAATTAACATTAAAACAAACAGGGCTTTTAAATAATTATGTTTTTTTCCAGGAGCAGAAAGAGAGAGACAGAAAGAAAAAGAGAGACGTGATGAAAGGAAAAGATATAGATGTGCTTTGTGTTTTTAAAAGAGAGAGAGAGAGAGAGAGTGAAAGAGAGGGAGGGAGAGTGAAAGACAGTGGGAGTGAAGAAAGAGAGGGAGGGAGAGTGAAAGATAGTGGGAGTGAAGAAAGAGAGGGAGGGCTGGGTTGTTATACGTTTACCCTAGTGCACCTCTATGTTGTCTGCTTTTGTAGGAGATTTAAGGTTCCCATGACGACCTCCTCCTAAACTAGCAGGGGCTGAATGAGGAGGACTTTGTTCTTGGGCTTTGAATTGGCATCAGCAGACTGCATCTTCTCTTGCTACTGCTTCATATTCATATACACTATACTCCCCTCCCCTTCCACTTACATACATACAGTGCTTCAGAAAGTATTTACACCCCTGGGCTTTTCACACTCTTTGTTGTGTTAAAGCCTGAATTTAAAATGGATTAAATTGTGAGCGTGAAAAACTCAGCAGCCTTGCAGTTCCTGACACACTCAAACCGGTGCACCTGGCACCTACTACCATACCCCATTCAAAGGCACTTAAATCTCTTGCCCTCTGAATGGCAGACAGAGACAATCCATGTCTCAATTGTCTTAAGGCTTAAAAATCCTTCTTTAACCTGTCTCCTCCCCTTCATCTAAACTGATTGAAATGGATTTAACAATTGACATCAATAGGGGATCATAGATTTCACCTGGATTCACATGGTCAGTCTGGGTCATGAGCATGCTTTGTAAACCTCACTACTTCTCCCCCAAACAATACTTGAATCTGTGACATCAAGCTCCATATAAGGGCATATTGTGACATTTCTTTGTAGCGGCGTTTTCCCTCACGAGGGTGCACGTGCTCATGCACAGTTGTTACCCGTCTCCGCTGCTGTGGCAGCCGGCTACATAAAATAACGGTAGAAAATAATTGCAAATATTTCAGGTGGAAAATAACACAAAAATAGCTCACTCAATCGTACGCTTTCAAATAAAACAATGAATTGGTCCACAGTTTGCGGATTTGTGACTCATACATTCACTGACAATGGAGCAGAGCGAGGCCTGCATCCACCAAAGTGACCCGGGTTTGCAGCTGTCTCAGTTCTGCACTCCAGGGAGAGAGAGGGATAGAGGGCAACCTTCACTGAAATAGTTTCAATGTATAGAATCACTTGGGAGTTTGTGGATTTTGGGTAAACTTCTCCTTAAACACCACTGAGGTAATACATCTGTGACCAAGTGAGCCAGACACAATCCCCACCACCTCCTCTTGTAAACCAGACTGAGGTAATACATCTGTGACCAAGTGAGCCAGACACAATCCCCACCACCTCCTCTTGTAAACCAGACTGGAGAAATATTATGTGTCGACGATGGTCAAAGCAGGATGTGTGTCTCTGAGGTCACTGGTCACTTTCATAATGGAACACTAGTCACTTTAATAATGGAACACTAGACACTTTAATAATGGAACACTAGACACTTTAATCATGGAACACTAGTCACTTTAATAATGGAACACTAGTCACTTTAATAATGGAACACTAGACACTTTAATCATGGAACACTAGTCACTTTAATAATGGAACACTAGACACTTTAATAATGGAACACTAGACACTTTAATCATGGAACACTAGTCACTTTAATAATGGAACACTAGACACTTTAATAATGGAACACTAGACACTTTAATCATGGAACACTAGTCACTTTAATAATGGAACACTAGACACTTTAATCATGGAACACTAGAGACTTTAATAATGTTTACATTCTTCTTTACTCATCTCATATGTATATACTGTATTCTATTCTACTGTATTTAGTCAATGCCACTCCGACATTGCTCGTCCTAATATTTCTATATTTCTTAATTCCATTATTTTACTTTTAGATTTGTGTGTATTGTTGTGAATTGTTAGATATTACTGCACTGTGGGAGCTACTGTAGGAACACAAGCATTTCGCTACACCCGCAATAACATCTGCTAATTATGTGTATGTGACCAATAACATTTGATTTGCTTTGATTTGAGATAGCTCTTGTTTGCGTATGTTTGTGTTATCTTATTGTGTTCCAATGAGCCAGGGAGTATGATGCTGAGAGACCAACCACTAAGTGCCAATACAGACAAGACATAGAGAGGAGCTGGGAATGGAGAGCCTCATGACAGGCTGAAAGAACGCCCTTTAGCTCGGGACACAATAGTCCCCTATGTTATGCCTGTGACACAACTTGGGCAACTGACTGTCTGTATGCCAAGTGGTACCATTGTTAGCTTAGCACCATGACATGAGCCATGAGTCCTCCTGATTACAGGACAAACGCATCAGGACTGTGTGTGTGCTGCTTATCCCTCACTGTGAGGTACAGCTGTCCTATCGTGTGTACCAAATGCCACCCTATTTCCTATATAGTGCACTGCTTTTGACCAGGGCCCATAGGACCCTTATATAGGGAACAGGGTGGCATTTGAGAAGCAGGCATATAGTGTGATGGAGAGAGATGTACAGTACAGTCAGCGGTATGGATATCCTGAAAATCAGGGACAGGACAGGATAGAGAAAGACAGGATAGACAGACAGGAATGAGACAGGCAGGATTGAGACAGACAGGTTTGAGACAGACAGGATAGACAGACAGAATCGAGACAGACAGGATAGACAGACAGGATAGACAGACAGGATAGACAGACATAATCGAGACAGACAGGTTTGAGACAGACAGGATAGACAGACAGGTTTGAGACAGACAGGATAGACAGACAGGATCGAGACAGACAGGGCTAGCCAGGACAGAAGAGCCACTGACAGCTTACGTGTAGATAAGCACTATGTTCTCTCCTGTCTCATTTAGCCTATTGGATCCAACACCATTTACAAGTGAGGAACTTTATGGAACATCTCTATGTGCAAATAGGAAAGTACAGTTGAAGTCGGACATTTACACAAACCTTAACCAACTACATTTATACATTACTTTTTCACAAATCCTGACATTTAATCTGAGTAAAAATGCCCCGTCTTAGGTCAGTTAGGATCACCACTTTATTTTAAGAATGTGAAATGTCAGAATAATAGTAGAGAGAATTATTTATTTCAGCTTTTCTTTATTTCGTCACATTCCCAGTGGGTCAGTAGTTTACATACACTCAATTAGTATTTGGTAGCATTGCCTTGAAATTGTTTAACTTGGGTCAAATGTTTCGGGTAGCCTTCAACAAGATTCCCACAATACGTTGGGTGAATTTTGGCCCATTCCTCCTGACAGAACTGGTGTAACTGATTCAGGTTTGTAGGCCTCCTTGCTCGCACACGCTTTTTCAGTTCTGCCCACACATTTTCTACGGGATTGAGGTCAGGGCTTTGTGATGGCCACTCCAATACCTTGACCTTGTTGTCTTTAAGCCATTTTGCAACAACTTTGGAAGTATACTTGGGGTCATTGTCCATTTGGAAGACCCATCTGTGACCAATCTTTAACTTCCTGACTGATGTCTTGAGATGTTGCTTCAATATATCCACGTAATTTTCCTCCCTCGTGATGCCATCTATTTTGTGAAGTGCACCAGTCCCTCCTGCAGCAAAGCACCCCTAAAATATGATGCTGCCACCCCCGTGCTTCATTATGGCCAAACCATTCTATTTTTGTTTCATCAGACCAGAGGACATTTCTCCAAAAAGTATGATTTTTGTCCCCATGTGCAGTTGCAAACCGTAGTCTGGCTTTTTTATGGCGGTTTTGGAGCAGTGGCTTCTTCCTTGCTGAGCGGCCATTCAGGTTATGTCGATATAGGACTAATTTTACTGTGGATATAGATACTTTTGTACCTGTTTCCTCCAGTATCTTCAAATCAAATCAAATCAAATTTTATTTGTCACATACACATGGTTAGCAGATGTTAATGCGAGTGTAGCGAAATGCTTGTGCTTCTAGTTCCGACAATGCAGTAATAACCAACAAGTAATCTAACTAACAATTCCAAAACTACTGTCTTATACACAGTGTAAGGGGATAAAGAATATGTACATAAGGATATATGAATGAGTGATGGTACATATGGGCATATGAGATGAATAATGTAGGGTATGTAAACATTATATAAGGTAGCATTGTTTAAAGTGGCTAGTGATATATTTACATCATTTCCCATCAATTCCCATTATTAAAGTGGCTGGAGTTGAGTCAGTGTCAGTGTCAGTGTGTTGGCAGCAGCCACTCAATGTTAGTGGTGGCTGTTTAACAGTCTGATGGCGTTGAGATAGAAGCTGTTTTTCAGTCTCTCGGTCCCAGCTTTGATGCACCTGTACTGACCTCGCCTTCTGGATGATAGCGGGGTGAACAGGCAGTGGCTCGGGTGGTTGATGTCCTTGATGATCTTTATGGCCTTCCTGTAACATCGGGTGGTGTAGGTGTCCTGGAGGGCAGGTAGTTTGCCCCCGGTGATGCGTTGTGCAGACCTCACTACCCTCTGGAGAGCCTTACGGTTGAGGGCGGAGCAGTTGCCGTACCAGGCGGTGATACAGCCCGCCAGGATGCTCTCGATTGTGCATCTGTAGAGGTTTGTGAGTGCTTTTGGTGACAAGCCGAATTTCTTCAGCCTCCTGAGGTTGAAGAGGCGCCGCTGCGCCTTCTTCACGATGCTGTCTGTGTGAGTGGACCAATTCAGTTTGTCTGTGATGTGTATGCCGAGGAACTTAAAACTTGCTGCCCTCTCCACTAGTGTTCCATCGATGTGGATAGGGGGGTGTTCCCTCTGCTGTTTCCTGAAGTCCACAATCATCTCCTTAGTTTTGTTGACGTTGAGTGTGAGGTTATTTTCCTGACACCACACTCCGAGGGCCCTCACCTCCTCCCTGTAGGCCGTCTCGTCGTTGTTGGTAATCAAGCCTACCACTGTTGTGTCGTCCGCAAACTTGATGATTGAGTTGGAGGCGTGCGTGGCCACGCAGTCGTGGGTGAACAGGGAGTACAGGAGAGGGCTCAGAACGCACCCTTGTTGGGCCCCAGTGTTGAGGATCAGCGGGGAGGAGATGTTGTTGCCTACCCTCACCACCTGGGGGCGGCCCGTCAGGAAGTCCAGTACCCAGTTGCACAGGGCGGGGTCGAGACCCAGGGTCTCGAGCTTGATGACGAGCTTGGAGGGTACTATGGTGTTGAATGCCGAGCTGTAGTCGATGAACAGCATTCTCACATAGGTATTCCTCTTGTCCAGATGGGTTAGGGCAGTGTGCAGTGTGGTTGAGATTGCATCGTCTGTGGACCTATTTGTGCGGTAAGCAAATTGGAGTGGGTCTAGGGTGTCAGGTAGGGTGGAGGTGATATGGTCCTTGACTAGTCTCTCAAAGCACTTCATGATGACGGATGTGAGTGCTACGGGGCGGTAGTCGTTTAGCTCAGTTACCTTAGCTTTCTTGGGAACAGGAACAATGGTGGCCCTCTTGAAGCATGTGGGAACAGCAGACTGGTATAGGGATTGATTGAATATGTCCGTAAACACACCGGCCAGCTGGTCTGCGCATGCTCTGAGGGCGCGGCTGGGGATGCCGTCTGGGCCTGCAGCCTTGTGAGGGTTAACACGTTTAAATGTCTTACTCACCTCGGCTGCAGTGAAGGAGAGACCGCATGTTTTCATTGCAGGCCGTGTCAGTGGCACTGTATTGTCCTCAAAGCGGGCAAAAAGTTATTTAGTCTGCCTGGGAGCAAGACATCCTGGTCCGTGACTGGGCTGGATTTCTTCCTGTAGTCCGTGATTGACTGTAGACCCTGCCACATGCCTCTTGTGTCTGAGCCGTTGAATTGAGATTCTACTTTGACTCTGTACTGACGCTTAGCTTGTTTAATAGCCTTGCGGAGGGAATAGCTGCACTGTTTGTATTCAGTCATGTCACCAGACACCTTGCCCTGTTTAAAAGCAGTGGTTCGCGCTTTCAGTTTCACACGAATGCTGCCATCAATCCACGGTTTCTGGTTAGGGAATGTTTTAATCGTTGCTATGGGAACGACGACATCTTCAACGCACGTTCTAATGAACTCGCACACCGAATCAGCGTATTCGTCAATGTTGTTGTCTGACGCAATACGAAACATCTCCCAGTCCACGTGATGGAAGCAGTCTTGGAGTGTGGAGTCAGCTTGGTCAGACCAGCGTTGAACAGACCTCAGCGTGGGAGCTTCTTGTTTTAGTTTCTGTCTGTAGGCAGGGATCAACAAA
>NC_056458.1:41890896-41903396 GCF_018296145.1 Oncorhynchus tshawytscha | reverse complement strand
TCTGTAAATAGCCTACCCATCTACCTCATCCCCATATTGTTTTTGTTTTTTTCTCTGTTTTGCAGTCCAGTATCTCTACTTGCACATCATCATCTGCACATGTATAACTCCAGTGTTAATGCTAAATTGTAATTATTTCGCCACTATGGCCTATTTATTGTAGAGGTCGACTGATTAATCGGCACGGCTGATTTTTACAATACATTCGTTAATCTGCATCTTTGGACGCCGAATATGGCTGATTACATTGCATTCCACGAGGAAACTGCGTGGCAGGCTGACCACCTGTTACGCGAGTGCAGCAAGGAGTCAAGGTAAGTTGCTAGCTAGCATTAAACTTATCTTATAAAAATAATCAATCTTAACATAATCACTAGTTAACTACACATGGTTGATGATATTACTAGGTTAACTAGCTTGTCCTGCTTTGCATATAATCAATGCAGTGCCTGTTAATTTATCATCGAATCACAGCCTACTTCGCCAAACGAGGGATGATTTAACAAAAGCGCATTTGTGAAAAAAAGCACAATCGTTGCACGAATGTACCTAACCATAAACATCAATGCCTTTCTTAAAATCAAGACACAGAAGTATATTTTTTTAAACCTGCAAATTTAGTTTAAATAAATTAATGTTAGCAGGCAATATTAACAAGGGAAATTGTGTCACTTCTCTTGCGTTCATTGCACGCAGAGTCAGGGTATATGCAACAGTTTGGACCGCCTTGCTTGTTTCAAACTAATTTGCCAGAAATTGACATAATTATGACATAACATTGAAGGTTATGTAATGTAACAGCAATATTTAGACTTAGGGTTGCCGCCCGTTCGATAAAATATGGAACAGTTCCGTATTTCACTGAAAGAATAAAAAATTTGTTTTCAAAATTATAGTTTCCGCATCTGACCATATTAATGACCAACGGCTCGTATTTCTGTGTTTATTATATTATAATTAAGTATATGATTTGATAGAGCAGCCTGACTGAGCGGTGGTAGGAGGCAGCAGGCTCCTAAGCATTCATACAAACTATACTGCGTTTGCCAGCAGCTCTAGGAAATGCTTGCTTCACAGCGCTGTTTATGACCTCAAGCCTCTCAACTCCTGAGATTAGGCTGGCAATACTATAGTGCCTATAAGAACATCCAATAGTCAAAGGTATATGAAATACAAATGGTAGAGAGAAATAGTCCTATAATTCCTATAATAACTACAACCTAAAACTTCTGAACTGGGAATATTGAACCACCAGCTTTCATATGTTCTCATGTTCTGAGCAAGGAACTTAAACGTTAGCTTTTTTACATGGCACATATTGCACTTTTACTGTCTTCTAAAACACTGTGTTTTTGCATTATTTAAACCAAATTGAGCATGTTTCATTATTTATTTGAGACTAAATAGATTTGATTCATGGTTAAATAAATAAAGGTGAAAAAAAGAAGGAAAAAAAAGAAAAAAAGAAGGGAACAGCTCATTACTGTAGCTCCTCACTACCGTACCTCCTCATTACTGTAGCTCCTCATTACTGTAGCTCCTCATTACCGTACCTCCTCATTACCATACCTCCTCATTACCGTACCTCCTCATTACCGTAGCTCCTCATTACTGTAGCTCCTCATTACCGTACCTCCTCATTACTGTAGCTCCTCATTACTGTAGCTCCTCATTACTGTAGCTCCTCATTACCGTACCTCCTCATTACTGTAGCTCCTCATTACTGTAGCTCCTCATTACCGTAGCTCCTCATTACCGTACCTCCTCATTACTGTAGCTCCTCATTACTGTAGCTCCTCATTACCGTACCTCCTCATTACCGTACCTCCTCATTACTGTAGCTCCTCATTACTGTAGCTCCTCATTACCGTACCTCCTCATTACCGTACCTCCTCATTACTGTAGCTCCTCATTACCGTACCTCCTCATTACTGTAGCTCCTCATTACCGTACCTCCTCATTACTGTAGCTCCTCATTACCGTACCTCCTCATTACTGTAGCTCCTCATTACTGTAGCTCCTCATTACCGTACCTCCTCATTACCGTACCTCCTCATTACTGTAGCTCCTCATTACCGTACCTCCTCATTACTGTAGCCCCTCATTACTGTAGCTCTTCATTACTGTAGCTCCTCATTACTGTAGCTCCTCATTACTGTAGCTCCTCATTACCGTACCTCCTCATTACTGTAGCTCCTCATTACTGTAGCCCCTCATTACCGTACCTCCTCATTACTGTAGCTCCTCATTACCGTACCTCCTCATTACTGTAGCTCCTCATTACTGTAGCCCCTCATTACCGTACCTCCTCATTACTGTAGCTCCTCATTACCGTAGCCCCTCATTACGGTTGCTCCTCTGAACAGAGAGAAGCTCAGCTGCTTTGTTCTCTGATCAAGGCCTGACAAGGCAGACAGACAGACAGACAGACAGACAGACAGACAGACAGACAGACAGACAGACAGACAGACAGACAGACAGACAGACAGACAGATAGATAGATAGAGGACAACAACACACACTAATACTAAATTAATCACCAGACAGGTGTTCTACATACTGCATACAGAGAACTACAGCACTGGATCTTCCAGTGAAGATAAACCTGCAATCAAACAAACATTAACAATATTGTGATTGACCAAAGGCTGACGTTTCAGAAAACTGAAAAGCTGTGTTGATATGTGCCAGTGTGAGTAACTGGGCTGAGAGGAGTGAGGAGTCCGTTCTGAAGAGGTCTTCATCCCAACATCTGAGTGATGTTTTGATCACTGATCAGGTTTGAACATCTGACCATGTGGAGCTCTGTCTGATGAATCAACTCTCTCTGATGAATCAGCTCTGTCTGATGAATCAGCTCTGTCTGATGAATCAGCTCTGTCTGATGAATCAGCTCTGTCTGATGATTCACCTCTGTCTGATGAATCAACTCTGTCTGATGAATCAACTCAACACAAAGACATGCCTGTCTATTAGACTCTGGGTTTATTTTCTCTCTATAAGGGTAAGTGATGCTGGCCTCCTGTTGATGCCACAGAGAATGAGAGAGAGAGAGAAGCAAGCTGGTCCTGGGGCTCTGTTCACAAACACAAACAGACCCCACAGAGCCCCAGGACAGCAACAGAATTAGACCCAACCAAATCATGAGAAAACAAAAAGAGAATTACTCTACACATTGGAAGGAATTAACAAAAAAACACGGCTGCCGTAGGCAGACCTGGCTCTCAAGAGAAGACAGGCTATGTGCACAATGCACCAAATATATGACCATATTAGAGACACATATTTCCCTCAAATTACACAGACCCACAAAGACCCCAATTTTGATAAACTCCCATATCTATTGGGTGAAAAACCACAGTGTGCCATCACAGCAGCAAGATTTGTGACCTGTTGCCACAAGAAAAGGTCAACCATTGAAGAACAAACTCCATTGTAAATACAACCCATATTTATGCTTATTTATTTTCCCTTTTGTACTTTAACCATTTGCACATTGTTACAACACTGTATTTAGACATAATATGACATTTGTAATGTCTATATTCTTTTGGAACTTCTGTGTAATGTTTACTGTTAATTTTGAATGTAAATTTCACTTTTGTTTATCTACTTCACATGCTTTGGCAATGTTAACATATGTTTCCCATGCAAATTAAGCCCTTAAATTGAACTGAAATTGAATTGAGAGTGAGAGAGAGAGAGAGAGAGAGAGAGAGAGAGAGAGAGAGACAGGGAGAGAGTGGGAGAGAGAGTGTGAAAAAGTGAGACAGGGAGAGAGAGAGAGAGAGAGAGAGAGAGAGAGAGAGAGAGAGAGAGAGAGAGAGAGAGAGAGAGAGAGAGAGAGAGAGAAAGAGAGAACGCGAGAAAGAGTGAGAAAAAGAGAGCCGGAGAGTGAGAGCGAGAGAGACAGCGAGAGAGGGCGAGAGCGAAAGAGAGAGAGCGAGAAAGAGTGAGCAAGAGAAAGAGAGATAGAGAGAAAGTGAGACAGGGAGAGCTTTCAAACGCAAGGGGTCAGGGGTCATGGTGCTGCATGAGAGCCCAGCCGCCCTGATAACACAAACCCCATCTTGTGTGATAATGTCAGAGAGGCCCCGTGGAAGGGGACAAGAGCTGAGTTTATCACTGCCCCCAACCATGCATTTATCACTGCCCCCAACCACAACTGCATTTCACACACACACACACACACACACGCACACCTACACACACACACACACACACACACACACACACACACACACACACACACACACACACACACACACACACACACACACACACACACACACACACACACACACACACACATTCACCTATAATATTAAACGTGTGCCACAGAATGCGTATTAGAGGTACCATGGTGGTGCACCCTCGCTCCTGCTGCCTAGTGTTGATTGTAAAGGAGATTGGATCCTAAAGTCTACCTCCACCACTCACATCAGTCCCAGGTGACTGACAGGCTTAAATCAGAGAGGATGTAGATAGCAGTCGATTCAGATCTGGGACACTGAAATTGAGGTGCAGAGGGCAGCAGGGACGACGCCAGAGAGGAATGAGGGTTTTTTATTATAAAAACCAGGCGTCAAATGTCTGATGTCAATGTGCTGGAGGCACAGAGGCACTGTGGATCAGTCATAAACAACATCAGTCATCTGCTTGACACCTCCTTCCCCTCTCTAGGACATTCTGCATTGTTCTCATTCCCAGACCTTGTTTTTCTCAACTCTCAAAGAACAATGTACACTGAGTATACAAAACATTAAGAACACCTGCTCTTTCCATGACATAGACTGACCAGGTGAATCCAGGTGAAAGCTATGATCCCTTATTGATGTGATTTGTTAAATCCACTTCCATCAGTGTCGATGAAGGGAATGAGACAGGTTAAAGAAGGATGTTTAAGCCTTCAGACAATTGAGACATGTAAGTTCCTGGATGGGAGACCAGATGCTGCTGGAAGTGGTGTTGGAGGGCCAGTAGAAGGCACCCTTTACTCTGACCTAAAAAAAAAGATCTCAGTGCCCCAGGGCAGTGATTGGGGACATTGCCCTGTGTAGGGTGTTGTCTTTTGGGTGGGATGTTAAATGGGTGTCCTGACTCTCTGTGGTCATTAAAGATCCCATGGCACTTATTGTAAGAGTAGGGGTGTTAACCCTGGTGTCCTGGCTAAATTCCCGATCTGGCCCTCATACCATCACGGCCCCCTAATCATCCCCAGCTTCCAACTGGCTCATTCCTCTCCCCTGTAACTATTCCCCAGGTCGTTGCTGTAAATGAGAATGTGTTCTCAGTCAACTTAACTGGTAAAATAAGGATAAAAAACAAGCTGTCAGAGAACAGTATGTTACATGGACAGAGAGAAAAGTAAAAGACTGGTCCCATGGCTGCCGTGTCCAGTGCCAAAGCTCAGACAGACTACATGCTGTAAAGTGCATCATGGTAGGGAGGGACCTAAAACTGCTGCTGTAACTCTGCCCAGAGCAAGTTGCATAACAGTAAATCCATCTGAATGTAATCCCTTTCTGACCCCACCCCTTGGAATGTTTCCTAATGTTGGTGTAAGTGGGGAGTTTCCTATCCATCCCTCCCTGTCCTGTAGCCTAAGTATACTTGCAGCACTAAGTGGCTTTGACAGGCCTGGTAATCCTATGTTGTGTCCACACACAGCCATAAATCTCTCTGAGGACCAATAATAAACCAACCAACCTGCCACTTCATTTGACCCCTATCTCTCTCTCACTCTCTCAGAATATCTAGATTGAACTGAACTCTCTACTGCTGAAGCTCTGAGGAGATCTGGTCACACTGTGTCTCTCTGATTGGCCGGATCACATACTGTCTCTCTGATTGGCCAGATCACACACTGCTCTGTCATTTCACCATGGACACCAGCAGCTCCCTCAAAACATGACATCATCACAGAGTCTGCTGTCAAGGTAGAATCCGAGGCCAGTTTAGTCACACACAACAAACACCTGTCCATTAAAAGAGGCCCCCGTAGTGTTCCATTTCTGTCCTGTTCTGTTCAGAGCATCTCATTGGGTAGAGAGGTTCTCAGGAAATGTATTTATTCCTGGTCCAATTCCCTTTGAAGATCAGCAATCTGAGACCATAAAGAGGCCACGTCATTTACATCTACATCCTCTAACCATTTCAATAACATTTGGATCCCAAGGTTGATCTCAAAATATCATCAGAGATTTCATGCAGCCATCTCCTGGTGTTGTTGTGAAAGGCCAGAGGCAGGTGGTCATTAGAATATGCCCTGAAACATCACTCCACCCTCATGACCATGCAAATGCTCTTTTGTCACAAAATAGATGGATCCTATGCTAATGGAGACAATAAAAACCGCACAATATCTAAATATATAAATCATCCAAACTGTTCCTCCCCCTGTCTCCTCCTCCACTGTACCAGGGCCATAATTATTTCTTTGGAAATAATGAATGTGCCCCCGGGGCTGCTGAAATATATCTTTTCATAAATAAATCGGGGAGACCTGGGGCCCGGGTCTGTTTGTCTTGGCACAGGCAGCTTACTGGAGCTCAGTTTTTAACAGACAGCCCCCCAGACCCCAGCTCAGGCCCCCGGACCCCAGCTCAGCCTCCCAGACCCCAGCTCAGCCTCCCAGACCCCAGCTCAGCCCCCCCCCAGCTCAGCCTCCCAGACCCCAGCTCAGCCTCCCAGACCCCAGCTCAGCACCCCAGACCACAGCTCTGCTAGACCCCAGCCACCCCCAGACCCCAGCTTAGCCCCCCAGACCCCAGCTCAGCCACCCAGACCCCAGCTCATCCCCCAGTCACCTAGACCCCAGCCACCCAGACCCAGACCCCAGCTCATCCCCCAGCCACCTAGACCCCAGCTTACCCCAGCCCTCAGCCACCCCCAGACCCCAGCTCAGCCCCCAGCCACCCAGACCACAGCTCAGCCCCCAGCCACCCAGACCACAGCTCCCCCCCAGACCCCAGCTCAGCCTCCCAGACCCCAGCTCAGCCTCCCAGACCCCAGCTCATCCCCCAGCTCAGCCTCCCAGACCCCAGCTCAGCCTCCCAGACCCCAGCTCAGCACCCCAGACCACAGCTCTGCTACCCAGACCCCAGCTCATCCCCCCAGCCAGCCCCCAGACCCCAGCTCAGCCACCCCCCCAGACCCCCAGTCACCTTAGCCCCCCAGACCCTAGCTTAGCCCCCAGCCCCAGCTCAGCCACCCAGACCCCAGCTCAGCCCCCCAGCCACCCAGACCACAGCTCAGCCCCCAGACCCCAGCTCAGCCTCCCAGACCCCAGCTCAGCCTCCCAGACCCCAGCTCAACCAACCAGACCCCAGCTCAGCCCCCCAGACCCCAGCTCAACCAACCAGACCCCAGCTCAGCCCCCCAGACCCCAGCTCAGGCCCCCGGACCCCAGCTCAGCCTCCCAGACCCCAGCTCAGCCCCCCAGACCCCAGCTCAGCCCCCCAGTCCCCAGCTCAGCCTCCCAGACCCCAGCTCAGCACCCCAGACCACAGCTCTGCTACCCAGACCCCAGCTCAGCCACCCAGACCCCAGCTTAGCCCCCAGACCCCAGCTCAGCCACCCAGACCCCAGCTCATCCCCCAGTCACCTAGACCCCAGTTTAGCCCCCAGACCCCAGCTCAGCCACCCAGACCCCAGCTCATCCCCCAGCCACCTAGACCCCAGCTTAGCCCCCAGACCCTAGCTTAGCCCCCCAGACCCCAGCTCAGCCACCCAGACCCCAGCTCAGCCCCCCAGCCACCCAGACCACAGCTCAGCCCCCAGACCCCAGCTCAGCCTCCCAGACCCCAGCTCAGCCTCCCAGACCCCAGCTCAACCAACCAGACCCCAGCTCAGCCTCCCAGACACCAGCTCAACCAACCAGACCCCAGCTCAGCCTCCCAGACACCAGCTCAACCAACCAGACCACAGCTCAGCCCCCCAGACCCCAGCTCAGCCCCCAGACCCCAGCTCAGCCTCCCAGACCCCAGCTCAGCCCCCAGACCCCAGCTCAGCCTCTCAGACCCAAGAACCCAATGTGCAGAAATACAGAGAAAGTTGAGTTAATATGTAGCCTACATGTAGGCAGGGGTAAAAAGTGACTAGGCAGCAGGATAAATAATAAATAGTAGTAGCATTGAATGTGGTGAAAAGTGTGTGTGTGTGGGGGGTCGATGTGTGTGGGTGTGGTCAGTATGTGTGTGTGTGTGTGTGTGTGCGTGTGCGTGCGTGCGTGCCTGCGTGCGTGCGTGCCTGCGTGCGTGCGTGCGTGTGTGCGTGTGTGTGTGTGCGTGTGTGTGGGCGGGTCAGTATTAGAGGTCGACCGATTTATCGGAACGGACGATTAATTAGGGCCAATTTCAATGTTATAATTAAGTCTATGATTTGATAGAGCAGTCTGACTGAGCGATGGTAGGCAGCAGCAGGCTCGTAAGCATTAATTCAAACATCACTTTCATGCGTTTTGCCAGCAGCTCTTCGCAAGCACAGCGCTGTTTATGACTTGAAGCCTATCAGCCTAATGGCTGGTGTAACCGATGTGAAATGGCTAGCTAGTTAGCGGGGTGCGCGCTAATAGCATTTCAAACGTCACTCGCTCTGAGACTTGGAGTAGTTATTCCCCTTGCTCTGCAAGGGCCGCAGTCGATGTGTCGATGTGTTCCTGGTTCGAGCCCAGGTAGGGGCGAGGAGAGGGACGGAAGCTATACTGTTACACTGGCAATACTATAGTGCTATAAGAACATCCAATAGTCAAAGGTATATGAAATACAAATGGTATAGAGAGAAATAGTCCTATAAATACTACATTAACTACAACCTAAAACCTCTTACCTTGGAATATTGAAGTCTCATGTTAAAAGGAACCACCAACTTTCATATATTCTCATGTTCTGAGCAAGGAACTCAAACGTTAGCTTTTTTACATGGCACATATTGCACTTTTACTTCTCCAACACTTTGTTTTTGCATTATTTAAACCAAATTGAACATGTTTCATTATTTATGTGAGGCTAAATATATTTTTATTGATGTATTATATTAAGTTAAAATAAGTGTTCATTCAGTATTGTTGTAATTGTCATTATTACAAATACATTTTTAAAAATTGGCCGATTAATCAGTATCGGCTTTTTTTTTCTTCCCTCCAATAATCGATATCGACGTTAAAAAAATCATAATTAGTCGACCTCTAGTCAGTATGTGTGTGTGTGGTGGGGGGTCAGTATGTGTGTGTGGGGGGGTCAGTATGTGTGTGGGGGGTGGTCAGTATGTGTGTGTGTGTATGTGTGTGTGTATGTGTGTGTGATTATTCCTTGTTCCAACACAACAGCATATGAAATATCTTTATACTGCATTGCTTGTGTTTCTGATGAGGCTGTAGATGTGGAAGATGTGTCTAAGCAGAAGAACATCAGAATGTTTTTGATCTCCAATCTCCAGGTGGCTAGTGGCACCTTAACTGGGGAGGTCAGGCTCATAGTAATGGCTGGAACGGAGTAAATGGAATGGTATCGAACACATGGTTAATTGAACGTTTTTATTGAATTTTTTTAAATTAACGAAGCAAGTCAGTTAAGAACAAATTCTTATTTTACAATGACGGCCTACTCCGGGCCAAAACCTCCCCTACCCCTAACGACACTGGGCCAATCGGTGTTCCTCAAGGTTCCGTTTTAGGACCACTATTGTTTTCACTATATATTTTACCTCTTGGGGATGTCATTCGAAAACATAATGTTAACTTTCACTGCTATGCGGATGACACACAGCTGTACATTTCAATGAAACATGGTGAAACCCCAAAATTGCCCTCGCTAGAAGCAATGTGTTTCAGACATAAGGAAGTGGATGGCTGCAAACTTTCTACTTTTAAACTCGGACAAAACAGAGATGCTTGTTCTAGGTCCCAATAAACAAAGAGATCTTCTGTTGAATCTGACAATTAATCTTAATGATTGTACAGTCGTCTCAAATAAAACTGTGAAGGACCTCGGCATTACTCTGGACCCTGATCTCTCTTTTGAAGAACATATCAAGACCATTTCAAGGACAGCTTTTTTCCATCTATGTAACATTGCAAAAATCAGAAACTTTCTGTCCAAAAATGATGCAGAAAAATGTATCCATGCTTTTGTCACTTCTAGGTTAGACTACTGCAATGCTCTACTTTCCGGCTACCCGGATAAAGCACTAAATAAACTTCAGCTAGTGCTAAATAAGGCTGCTAGAATCCTGACTAGAACCAATTTTTTTTATCATATTACTCCAGTGCTAGCCTCCCTACACTGGCTTCCTGTCAAGGCAAGGGCTGATTTCAAGGTTTTACTGCTAACCTACAAAGCATTACATGGGCTTGCTCCTACCTATCTCTCTGATTTGGTCCTGCCGTACATACCTACACATACGCTACGGTCACAAGACGCAGGCCTCCTAATTGTCCCTAGAATTTCTAAGCAAACAGCTGGAGGCAGGGCTTTCTCCTATAGAGCTCCATTTTTATGGAACGGTCTGCCTACCCATGTAAGAGACGCAAACTCGGTCTCAACCTTTAAGTCTTTACTGAAGACTCATCTCTTCAGTGGGTCATATGATTGAGTGTAGTCTGAACCAGGAGTGGGAAGGTGAACGGAAAGGCTCTGGAGCAACAAACCGCCCTTGCTGTCCCTGCCTGGCCAGTTCCCCTCTTTCCACTGGGATTCTCTGCCTCTAACCCTATTACAGGGGCTGAGTCACTGGCTTACTGGGGCTCTTTCATACCATCCCTGGGAGGGGTGCGTCACCTGAGTGGGTTGAGTCACTGATGTGATCTTCCTGTCTGGGTTGGCGCCCCCCCCTTGGGTTATGCCGTAGCAGAGGTCTTTGTGGGCTATACTCGGCCTTGTCTCAGGATGGTAAGTTGGTGGTTGAAGATATCCCTCTAGTGGTGTGGGGGCTGTGCTTTGGCAAAGTGGGTGGGGTTATATCCTTCCAGTTTGGCCCTGTCCGGGGGTGTCCTCGGATGGGGCCACAGTGTCTCCTGACCCCTCCTGTCTCAGCCTCCAGTATTTATGCTGCAGTAGTTTATGTGTCAGGGGGCTAGGGTCAGTTTGTTAAATCTGGAGTACTTCTCCTGTCCTATTCGGTGTCCTGTGTGAATTTAAGTGTGCTCTCTTTAATTCTCTCATCCTTTCTCTCTCTCGGAGGACCTGAGCTCTAGGACCATGCCTCAGGACTACCTGACATGATGACTCCTTGCTGTCCCCAGTCCACCTGGCCATGCTGCTGCTCCAGTTTCAACTGTTCTGCCTTATTATTATTGGACCATGCTGGTCATTTATGAACATTTGAACATCTTGGCCAAGTTCTGTTATAATCTCCACCCGGCACAGCCAGAAGAGGACTGGCCACCCCACATAGCCTGGTTCCTCTCTAGGTTTCTTCCTAGGTTTTGGCCTTTTTAGGGAGTTTTTCCTAGCCACCGTGCTTCTACACCTGCATTGCTTGCTGTTTGGGGTTTTAGGCTGGGTTTCTGTACAGCACTTTAAGATATCAACTGATGTACGAAGGGCAATATAAATAAATTTGATTTGATTTGAATTGTGCACTGCCCTATGGGACTCCCAATCACGGCCAGGTTTGATATAGCCTGTGATTGAACCGGGTCTGTAGTGACACCTCTAGCACTGAGATGCAGTGCCTTAGACCGATGCACCACTCAGGAGCCTTAAATAATACATTCCATTTACACCACTTCAGATATTATTATGAACTATCCTCCCCTCACCAGCCTCCTGTGATTTACAGACTAGGGCTGCAGTAGTTTACCAATGTAACCGGGATCTTCAGTTACTTGGTAATTAAGAATACTTTTAAAAAATGTATTCATATAGTATTCATTTGTGATATCTGTGTCCATACGGTTCATGAGTTTCTAGTAGATAGACCAGATGGTTCATGAGTTTGTAGTAGATAGACCAGATGGTTCATGAGTTTGTAGTAGATAGACCAGATGGTTCATGAGTTTGTAGTAGATAGACCAGATGGTTCATGAGTTTCTAGGAGATAGACCAGATGGTTCATGAGTTTCTAGTAGATAGACCAGATGGTTCATGAGTTTCTAGTAGATAGACCAGATGGATGGTTCATGAGTTTCTAGTAGATAGACCAGATGGTTCATTAGTTTCTAGTAGATAGACCAGATGGTTCATGAGTTTCTAGTAGATAGACCATACAGTTCAAGAGAAAATAGCCTAATTAATGAAAAAAAGCAACTAATAAACAATGGTATTATTTACAATGCAACTCTTCCAACTATTGACCTTCACAGCTGCCACCAGTTTGACACCGAAACATTGGCAACAAATACATACTGACATAGTAAAATAAATAAATCAAGGATATTTCATACTGAAACCCTCATTAAACACCAATAGTAGTCACTAAGTTGATGGTTTATATTCAGAATAATGTTTTACAGCTTTGTCATTTTATTTATTTTTAAATATTAAATTATTTCATATATT
>NC_056458.1:41838396-41885896 GCF_018296145.1 Oncorhynchus tshawytscha | reverse complement strand
GGGTGTGTGTGTGCGTGTATATATATATATATGTGTGTGTGTGTTTGTCTGCCCGCATGTGGGTGTGTGTGTGTGTGTGTGCGTGTGTATATATATATATGTGTGTGTGTGTGTGTGTCTGGGTGTGTGTGTGCGTGTGTTTATATATATATGTGTGTGTGTGTCAGTTCTTGAGAGAGAGTCCCCTCAGGGACAATAAAGTATATCATATCATCATGTCATATCAACAACAGAACTGCCTGCAGAGTCTGGCTTTTCATTTGCTCCAATCCACTGATGAGGAATGATTCCACTCTGGAGTTGATCCATAAACAGAGGGTTTCATCACCTGGCAATAACACGTTTTTGATTAAAAAGATCCACGGAAAATGTGGTGATGAAATTGGTGTGGTGTAATTCACATAGATTACTGTTTTCTTTTATTTCTTATTCTTTTCTTTTTTTTAAAACTGCATTGCTGGTTAAAGGCTTGTAAGTCAGCATTTCACTGTAAGGTCTACACCTGTTGTATTGGGTGCATGTGATTAATAACATTTGATTTGAAGTATGTTTTCAAGCTAGTCCAGGCCAGGTCATTTGAATGGAAAAGCTACGTCAGCAGCAGTCAACAAGTTGGCAGTCCACTGAGTCTGGCAGACAGACTAGTATTGACAAGCCAACCTACCTTGGTATTCTCCTCTATTGAAATGTACCATATTTAGGATACATTCAATGTTCTGGTTTCACAAACCTCCACTCCAGCCATGCATTCAGCTTGGCTTTTCCTTTGTGACTGGGCTCAGGCTGGGTTACATACTCTGGCCCTTACCCATAGCCTGGCTTTGGTCAGGTAGCTGAGCTGAGTTGTGTACATTCGTTCTGTGTTCTAAGGGTTTGAGTGTGTATGTTACGTGCCTATGAGCCTTTCCAGCCCACACTGGGTAAGAAAGGGTGTTTATAGAGGTTATGAATAGTCTCAGTATTACTTCCTTATATATCTGGGAACTAAGTGAAGGTCTGAAGCACGACAGTTTCCTGAAGGTATACAGTATAAACAGCCAACAGGGGTTGGGCTCAGGTGGCAATTACAACAAACAACAAATTAGAAATTACAGCTCAACCTATTGGCAATTACAGCAGCCCTGCTGAGAGGGAGAAAAGATGGGGGAGAGGGAGATTCGAGGGGGAGAGGCAGGATAGAGGGGGAGAGGGAGAATCGAGGGGGAGAGGGAGAATTGAGGGGGAGAGGCAGGATAGAGAGGGAGAATAGAGGGGAAAGGGAGGATAGAGGGGAGAGGGAGGATAAGGGAGGAGAGGGAGAATAGAGTGGGAGAGGGGAGAAAAGAGAGGGAAGAGGGAGGATAGAGGGGAGAGGGAGGATAGAGCGGGGAGAGGGGAGAGGGAGGAGAAAGGGAGGAGAGGGAGAATAGAGGGGGAGAGGGAGAATAGAGGGGAGAGGGAGGATAGAGGGGAGAGGGAGGATAGAGGGGGAGAGGGAGGATAGAGAGGGGAGAGGGAGGATAGAGGGGGAGAGGGAGGATAGAGAGGGGAGAGGGAGGATAAAGGGAGGAGAGGGAGAATAGAGGGGAGAGGGAGAATAGAGAGGGGAGAGGGAGGATAGAGGGAGAGGGAGGATAGAGAGGGGAGAGGGAGGATAAAGGGAGGGAGAGGGAGAATAGAGGGGGAGAGGGAGAATAGAGAGGGAGAGGGAGGATAGAGGGGAGAGGGAGGATAGAGGAGAGGGAGGATAGAGAGGGGAGACGGAGAATAAAGGGAGGAGAGGGAGAATAGAGGGGAGAGGGAGAAAAGAGATGGGAGAGGGAGGATAGAGAGGGAGGATAGAGGGGGAGGGAGGATAGAGAGGGGAGAGGAGGATAAAGGGAGGGAGAGGGAGAATAGAGGGGGAGAGGGAGAATAGAGAGGGGAGAGGGAGGATAGAGGGGAGAGGGAGGATAGAGGAGAGGGAGGATAGAGAGGGGAGAGGGAGAATAAAGGGAGGAGAGGGAGAATAGAGGGGGAGAGGGAGAAAAGAGAGGGGAGAGGGAGGATAGAGAGGGAGGATAGAGGGGGAGGGAGGATAAAGGGAGGAGAGGGAGGATAGCGGGAGAGGGAGGATAGAGGGGGAGAGGGAGAATAGAGAGGGAGGATAGAGGGGAGAGGGAGGAGAGGGAGAATAGAGAGGGGAGAGGGAGGATAGAGGGGGAGAGGGAGGGAGGATAGAGGGGAGGGGAGAATAGAGGGGAGAGGGAGGATAGAGGGGGAGAGGGAGGATAGAGGGGAGAGGGAGAATAGAGGGGGAGAGGGAGGATAGAGGGGGAAGAGGGAGGATAGAGAGGGGAGAGGGAGGATAGAGGGGGAGAGGGAGGATAGAGGGGGAGAGGGAGGATAGAGGGGGAGAGGGAGGATAGAGGGGAGAGGGAGGATAGAGAGGGGAGAGGGAGAATAGAGGGGAGAGGGAGAATAGAGAGGGAGAGGGAGGATAGAGGGGAGAGGGAGGATAGAGGAGAGGGAGGATAGAGGAGAGGGAGGATAGAGAGGGGAGAGGGAGAATAAAGGGAGGAGAGGGAGAATAGAGGGGGAGAAGGAGAAAAGAGAGGGGAGAGGGAGGATAGAGAGGGAGGATAGAGGGGGAGGGAGGATAAAGGGAGGAGAGGGAGGATAGGGGGAGAGGGAGGATAGAGGGGGAGAGGGAGAATAGAGAGGGAGGATAGAGGGGAGAGGGAGGAGAGGGAGAATAGAGAAGGGAGAGGGAGGATAGAGGGGGAGAGGGAGGGAGGATAGAGGGGAGTGGGAGAATAGAGGGGAGAGGGAGGATAGAGGGGGAGAGGGAGGATAGAGGGGAGAGGGAGGATAGAGGGGGAGAGGGAGGATAGAGAGGGGAGAGGGAGGATAGAGGGGAGAGGGAGGATAGAGAGGGGAGAGGGAGGATAGAGGGGGAGAGGGAGGATAGAGGGGGAGAGGGAGGGAGGATAGAGGGGAGTGGGAGAATAGAGGGGAGAGGGAGGATAGAGGGGAGAGGGAGGATAGAGGGGAGAGGGAGGATAGAGGGGAGAGGGAGGATAGAGAGGGGAGAGGGAGGATAGAGGGGAGAGGGAGGATAGAGAGGGGAGAGGGAGGATAGAGGGGGAGAGGGAGGATAGAGGGGGAGAGGGAGAATAGAGGGGAGAGGGAGGGGAGAGGAGAGGGAGGATAGAGAGAGAGGGAGGATAGAGGGGGAGAGGGAGAATAGAGAGGGGAGAGGGAGGATAGAGGGGAGAGGGAGGATAGAGAGGGAGAGGGAGGATAAAGGGAGGAGAGGGAGAATAGAGGGGGAGGGGGAGAATAGAGGGGGAGAGGGAGAATAGAGAGGGGAGAGGGAGGATAGAGGAGAGAGGGAGGATAGAGAGGGGAGAGGGAGGATAAAGGGAGGGGAGAGGGAGAATAGAGGGGGAGAGGGAGAATAGAGGGGAGAGGGAGGATAGAGAAGAGGGAGGATAGAGAGGGAGAGGGAGAATAAAGGGAGGAGAGGGAGAATAGAGGGGGAGAGGGAGAATAGAGAGGGGAGAGGAAGGATAGAGAGGAGGATAGAGGGGAGAGGGAGGATAAAGGGAGGATAGGGAGGATAGGGGAGAGGGAGGATAGAGGGGGAGAGGGAGAATAGAGAGGGAGGATAGAGGGGAGAGGGAGGAGAGGGAGAATAGAGAGGGGAGAGGGAGGATGAGGGGGAGAGGGAGGGAGGATAGAGGGGAGAGGGAGGATAGAGGGGGAAGAGGGAGGATAGAGGGAGAGGGAGAATAGAGAGGGAGAGGGAGAATAGAGAGGGGAGAGGGAGGATAGAGGGGAGAGGGAGGATAGAGGGGGAGAGGGAGAATAGAGGGGAGAGGGAGAATAGAGGGGGAAGAGGGAGAATAGAGGGGAGAGGGAGAATAGAGGGGAGAGGGAGGATAGAGGGGAGAGGGAGGACGAGGGGGAGAGGGAGGATAGAGGGGGAGAGGGAGGATATAGGGGGAAGAGGGAGAATAGAGGGGAAGAGGGAGGATAGAGGGGGAAGAGGGAGAATAGAGGGGGAAGAGGGAGAATAGAGGGGGAAGAGGGAGAATAGAGGGGAGAGGGAGGATAGAGAGGGGAGAGGGAGGATAGAGGGGGAGAGGGAGGATAGAGGGGGAGAGGGAGGATAGAGGGGGGAGAGGGAGAATAGAGGGAGAGGGAGGATAGAGGGGGAGAGGGAGGATAGAGGGGGAGAGGAGGATAGAGGGGGAAGAGGGAGAATAGAGGGGGAAGAGGGAGAATAGAGGGGGAGAGGGAGAATATAGGGGGAGAGGGAGGATAGAGAGGGGAGAGGGAGGATAGAGGGGGAGAGGGAGGATAGAGGGGGAGAGGGAGGATAGAGGGGGAGAGGGAGGATAGAGGGGAGAGGGAGGATAGAGAGGGGAGAGGGAGGTAGAGGGGGAGGGAGGATAGAGGGGGAGAGCTGATGATAGAGGGGGAGAGGGAGGATAGAGGGGGAGAGGGAGAATAGAGAGGGAGGATAAAGAGGAGAGGGACGATAAAGGGAGGAGAGGGAGGATAGAGGGAGGATAGAGGGGGATAGGGAGGATAGAGGGGGAGAGGGAGAATAGAGAGGGAGGATAGAGGGGAGAGGGAGGATAAAGGGGGAGAGGGAGGATAGAGGGAGGATAGGGAGAATAGAGATGGGAGAGGGAGGATAGAGAGGGAGGATATGGGTGGGAGCAATCTACATTTAATGAACTACAAGAGAGGGAGGCGTCTCTCTGTCAGGAGCCCTGGTCCCCCTGGTTCCCCCTCCACCCCTCCACTCCTCCATCCCTCCACTCTCCTCCACCCCTCCACTCTCTTCCACCCCTCCACTCCTCCATCCATCCACTCTCCTCCACCCCTCCACCATCCCTCCACTCTCCTCCACCCCTCCACTCCTCTGTCCCTCCACTCTCCTCCACCCCTCCACTCCTCCACCCTCTCCTCCACCCCTCCACTCCTCCATCCCTCCACTCTCCTCCACCCTCCACTCCTCCATCCCTCCACTCTCCTCCACCCTCCACTAATATGGGGATGATGTAATTGGGTGGGCTATTTACAGACTATGTACAGGTGCAGTGATCTGTGAGCTGCTCTGACAGCTGGTGCTTAAAGATAGTCAGGGCAATATGGGTCGCCAGCCTCAGTGATTTATGCAATTCGTTCCAGTCATTGGCAGCAGGGAACTGGACCAGAAGTATACAGAATGGTGTCGTCTGCGTAGAGGTGGATCAGAGAATCACCAGCAGCAAGAGCGACATCATTGATATATACAGAGAAAAGAGTAGGCCCGAGAATTTAACCCTGTGGCAGAGACTGCCAGAGATCCGGACAACAGGCCCTCCGATTTGACACACTGAACTCTGTCTGAGAAGTAGTTGGTGAACCAGGCGAGGCAGTCATTTTAGAAACAAAGGCTGTTGAGTCTGCTGATAAGAATGTGGTGATTGACAGAGTCGAAAGCCTTGGCCAGGTCGATGAATACAGCTGCACAGTATTGTCTTTTATCGATGGTGGTTATGATATTACTTAGGCCTTTGAGCGTGGCTGAGGTGCACCCATGACCAGCTCGGAAACCAGATTGCATAGTGGAGAAGGTACGGTGGGATTCAAAATGGTCGGTGATCTGCTTCTTAACTTGGCTTTGGAAGACCTTAGAAAGGCAGGGTAGGATAGATAGAGGTCTGTAGGAGTTTGGGTCTAGTTTGGGTAACAAGTGTCTCCCCCTTTGAAGAGGGGGATGACCATGGCAGCTTTCCAATCTTTGGGGATCTCAGACGAAAGAGAGGTTGAACAGGCTAGTAATAGGGGTTGCAACAATTTCGGCTGATAATTTTAGAAAGAGAGGGTTCAGATTGTCTAGCCCTGCTGATTTGTGGGGGTCCAGATTTTGCACCTCTTTCAGAACATCAGTTATCTGGATTTGGGTGAAGGAGAAATGGGGGAGGCTTGGGCAAGTTGCTGTGGGGGGTGCAGTGCTGTTGACCAAGGAAGGGGCGGCCAGGTGGAAACACATTTCTACGCCAATGCCTGGTTGTACCGCTTCCAGTTCCAAAAATAGAAAGAAAATGATATTCAATCCCTTGTTTTCCGATGCCAATGCACGCTACCATTTCAAATTCAAAGACACGCCATTCATGTGTCTCTTACCCAATCACAACCCGACAGCTCTGTTTTCAAATCACAACCACCATCTTGTTTTTGGAGCAGAGGTCAGGAAACGTTATATGAGCCAGATTAGTTATACGAGCCAGATTAGCTATATGTGCCAGATTAGCTATATGTGCCAGATTAGCTATATGTGCCAGATTAGCTATACGTGCCAGATTAGCTATATGTGCCAGATTAGCTATACGTGCCAGATTAGCTATACGTGCCAGATTAGCTATACGTGCCAGATTAGCTATACGTGCCAGATTAGCTATACGTGCCAGATTAGCTATATGTGCCAGATTAGCTATACGTGCCAGATTAGCTATACGTGCCAGATTAGCTATACGTGCCAGATTAGCTATACGTGCCAGATTAGCTATACGTGCCAGATTAGCTCTAAATGCCAATGTGCAGATTAGCTATACGTGCCAGATTAGCTATACGTGCCAGATTAGCTATACGTGCCAGATTAGCTATATGCCAGATTAGCTATACGTGCCAGATTAGCTATATGTGCCAGATTAGCTATACGTGCCAGATTAGCTATACGTGCCAGATTAGCTATACGTGCCAGATTAGCTATACGTGCCAGATTAGCGATACGTGCCAGATTAGCTATATGTGCCAGATTAGCTCTAAATGCCAGATTAGCTATACGTGCCAGATTAGCTATACGTGCCAGATTAGCTATATGTGCCAGATTAGCTATACGTGCCAGATTAGCTATACGTGCCAGATTAGCTATACGTGCAGATTAGCTATACATGCCAGATTAGCTATATGTGCCAGATTAGCTCTAAATGCCAGATTAGCTATACGTGCCAGATTAGCTATACGTGCAGATTAGCTATATGTGCCAGATTAGCGATACGTGCCAGATTAGCTATGTGCCAGATTAGCTATACGTGCCAGATTAGCTATACGTGCCAGATTAGCTATACGTGCAGATTAGCTATAGTTGCCAGATTAGCTATACGTGCCAGATTAGCGATACGTGCAGATTAGCTATACGTGCCAGATTAGCTATACGGCCAGATTAGCTATACGTGCCAGATTAGCGATACGTGCCAGATTAGCTATATGTGCCAGATTAGCTCTAAATGCCAGATTAGCTATACGTGCCAGATTAGCTATACGTGCCAGATTAGCTATATGTGCCAGATTAGCTATACGTGCCAGATTAGCTATACGTGCCAGATTAGCTATACGTGCCAGATTAGCTATACATGCCAGATTAGCTATATGTGCCAGATTAGCTCTAAATGCCAGATTAGCTATACGTGCCAGATTAGCTATACGTGCCAGATTAGCTATATGTGCCAGATTAGCGATACGTGCCAGATTAGCTATACGTGCCAGATTAGCTATACGTGCCAGATTAGCTATACGTGCCAGATTAGCTATACGTGCCAGATTAGCTATACGTGCCAGATTAGCTATACGTGCCAGATTAGCGATACGTGCCAGATTAGCAATTAGAAGAGTTTTTGGGGAGTTTTGCTGGTCCTCATCAGAGGTGAACTGGAAGCGATACAACCAGGCATTGGCGTAGAAAGGTGTTGCACAGTACCCACATAGCATTTTGCAGTGACATAATTGTTGATATGACCAGATGTGGCCATGACTATTTGCACTAATGGGCAACATTTCCATCTTGATGCAGTGTAATTTAATGCTGATGCTCTAGCAGAGTGCCGTCCTCTAGCCCAAGAGGAACAGACAGCAGGAAGCATGGCTTTTTACCAGCACTCCTCTTATCTCACAGATAAGACAGATAAATCAAATCAAATTGTATTAGTGACATGCGCAGAACACAACAGGTGTAGATCTTACAGTGAAATGCTTACTTAAGAGCCCCTAACAGACAATGCAGTCTAATAAATATACAGATAAGAATAAGAGATAAACGTAACAAGTAAAGAGCAGCAGTAAAATAACAATAACGAGACTATATATGAGGGGTACCGGTACAGAGTCAATGTGAAGACTATATATGAGGGAGACCGGTACAGAGTCAATGTGGAGACTATATATGAGGGGTACCGGTACAGAGTCAATGTGAAGACTATATATGAGGGGTACCGGTACAGAGTCAATGTGGAGACTATATATGTGGGAGACCAGTACAGAGTCAATGTGGAGACTAATGAGGGGTACCGGTACAGAGTCAATGTGGAGACTATATATGAGGGAGACCGGTACAGAGTCAATGTGGAGACGATATATCTGGGAGACCGGTACAGAGTCAATGTGGAGACTATATATGAGGGAGACCGGTACAGAGTCAATGTGGAGACTATATATGAGGGGTACCGGTACAGAGTCAATGTGGAGACTATATATGAGGGGTACCGGTACAGAGTCAATGTGGAGACTATATATGAGGGGTACCGGTACAGAGTCAATGTGGAGACTATATATGTGGGAGACCAGTACAGAGTCAATGTGGAGACTATATATGAGGGGTACCGGTACAGAGTCAATGTGGAGACTATATATGAGGGAGACCGGTACAGAGTCAATGTGGAGACGATATATCTGGGAGACCGGTACAGAGTCAATGTGGAGACTATATATGAGGGAGACCGGTACAGAGTCAATGTGGAGACTATATACGCGGAAGACCGGTACAGAGTCAATGTGGAGACTATATAAGAGGAAGACCGGTACAGAGTCAATGTGGAGACTATATACGCGGGAGACTGGTACAGAGTCAATAAGGAGACTATATACGAGGGATACTGGTACACAGTCAATGTGGAGACTATATACGCGGGATACCGGTACAGAGTCAATGTGGAGACTATATACGCGGGATATATACTCTGTCCTCAGCTTTTCTCCTCAGAACAAAGGACAGGATGCCACTTATAACCCCCCACCCTAGCCTGGGGTTGACCAATCAGAAGTCCTTGCAGGACCACTTGGCCAATGGCCAAATAACAAGTATCCCACTCCAGACTCAATGTACAGACCAAGGAAAACATGGCCCACGAAGCACACATAGCTCTGAGTTCATTACTGACATCCCACAGATCCTAAACAGATGTTGAGCTGAAATCTAACTCCTATTTACAATTCACTATTGACCATTAGTACTCTAGTTTTTAGTCCTCTCAAACTCTGCTTTGTGTATTTATCTTCAAAATATTCTTACAGTATTACAGACTCGGACAGGGAGAGGTAAAAAATGTCAGTGAAAACACCTGCCAGTTGGTTAGCGCATGCTCACAGTACATGTCCTGGTAATCCATCTGGCCCTGTGGCCTTGTGAATGTTGACCTGTTTAAAGGTCTTACCCACATCGGCTGTGGAGAGCGTGATCACACAGTCTTCCGGAACAGCTGGTGCTCTCATGCATGTTTCAGTGTTATTTGCCTGGAAGCGAGTATAGAAGTAGTTTAGCTCGTCTGGTGACAGACAATAGACATACATCAACTCAAATGTTATTGGTCACATGCGCCGAACACAACAGGTGTAGACTTACCAGTGAAAATACTTACTTACGAACCCATTCCCAACAGTGCAGGGTTATAAAGTAAGACAAATATTTGCTAACTATAGCTAAACATGCACAGACTCAGCAGCATTTAATGGCAGTCCTGTAGTCCATCATTTCTCAATCAATAATATCCTCTTAAAGAGGAGACAAGAAGGGATAGCATTAATATCTCTCTTAAAAACATTTTCTTTGTGAGCAGCTTGGATATTGAGGTATCTTTAATTCTGAGCACATCCATCTTGGAATACTGAGCCACCCGTCAAGGTGCTACGGTTTCTATTGTTTCACCAAGATTTCACACAATCCATAGCGTCTGACAGGTAGCATTGTCTTCATTTCACAATAGAGGTCATGGCATCTAAACTCTAGTGATTGGTATGCAGTATGCACAGATGCTGGTGGGTTTTGGGTCGATATACTGATGCAGAAGAACAATATAGCATTGTTTAGCCATTCTTATATCACATGTCCTCTGGGACCTGGTCATGAAGCACGCTTGGGGACTGGAGAGCTGATCTCCTTCCTCTGGACAAACACCAGGCATGTCAACAGACTCCTGACCATCCACTACTACCACAGTCCACCTCTACCACAGTCCACCTCTACCACAGTCCACCACTACCACAGTCCACCACTACCACAGTCCACCACTACCACAGTCCACCACTACCATAGTCCACCACTACCACAGTCCACCTCTACCACAGTCCACTACCACCTCTACCACAGTCCACCACTACCACAGTCCACCTCTACCACAGTCCACCCCTACCACCTTACCACAGTTCCACTACACAGTCCACCACTAGTCCACCTCTACCACAGTCCACCACTACCACAGTCCACCACTACCACAGTCCACCACTACCTAAGTTCACCACTACCACAGTCCACCACTACCACAGTCCACCACTACCACAGTCCACCACTACCACAGTCCACCACTACCACAGTCCACCACTACCATAGTCCACCACTACCACAGTTCACCACTACCACAGTCCACCACTACCTACCACTACCACAGTCCACCACTACCACAGTCCACCACTACCACAGTCCACCACTACCACAGTCCACCTCTACCACAGTCCACCTTTACCACAGTCCACCACTACCACAGTCCACCACTACCACAGTCCACTACTACCACAGTCCACCACTACAGTTCACCACTACCACAGTCCACCTCTACCACAGTCCACCACTACCACAGTCCACCACAGTTCACCACTACCACAGTCCACCACTACCACAGTCCACCACTACCTACAGTTCACCACTACCACAGTCCACCACTACCACAGTCCACCACTACCACAGTCCACCACTACCACAGTCCACCACTACCACAGTTCACCACTACCACAGTCCACCACTACCTAAGTTCACCACTACCACAGTCCACCACTACCACAGTCCACCACTACCACAGTCCACCTCTACCACAGTCCACCTTACCACAGTCCACCACTACCACAGTCCACCACTACCACAGTCCACTACTACCACAGTCCACCACTACCTAAGTTCACCATTACCACAGTCCACCACTACCACAGTCCACCACTACCACAGTCCACCACTACCACAGTCCACCACTACCACAGTCCACCACTACCTAAGTTCACCACTACCACAGTCCACCACTACCACAGTCCACCACTACCTAAGTTCACCACTACCACAGTTCACCACTAGCTCAGTCCACCACTACCACAGTCCATCACTACTCAACCCCTCAAAGGCTAACCCTGAGATTCCATTCAGGACTGACTAGGGGGGTGGAGGAGTGGAGGGGTAGTAGGAGGGACCTTTCACTGGGCAACACAGCGCATACGGAGGGTGGATGTACCGTGGTCGCTGCTCGGGTTTGTCCTTGTTTCCTCACCATTGTTTACACAAAAATCCTCTTGATAGGACAGCAGTGCCAGGGTAGAGGCTGCAGCAGCAGCAAAACAATACCCCATCGATTGCAAACAGCATAGCGAAAACAGATGTGTATTTAACAGAACCACCAAACAAGACAAACAAGCTGCAGGCAACAAAACAGGTTTACAGAATGAGTGGAATTCTGTTTTTGGAGAATTAGACCTGATCTATTATATAGCTGTTGGAGTGTTATTCTTGATCTATTATAAAGAGAGACCCAAAAGGAATGCAACTCAAATCTTAGAAGTACCAGGTCATACACATTAACAGGTACAGGGTACAGGGGCACTACAGGAGCACTGCAGGGCCAGAGTGGATAACAGTAGGAACCAATCAGGTCACATAATGAGCCGAGTGCGTCAACCTTTATATTCTGGGCTGATGACACTGCATGGATGCCCAAAATCCATGGAGCAAACATGGCTGCTGACCCATGTGGTTTAATCCACACACCTCCACAGAGGCACACAAACAGCCAGCCCTAAATTAGTGTAATCATAATGCAAAGGCAGACTCCCTCTGCTGCACACAAAGGGATTCCAGTGGGATTGGGAAGCTCACAAAGGCATGCTCACAGAAGCATATGTTACCAGGATGGGGAGTCGACACACATGGGACTGCTCCACAACATATAAATATTCAGCGCATCATTCCAACTCATCCAGGCCTAATCAAACCCAGGCATCAAACACATTGGCAGCTGTGATTTTAATCCTGGGAAATGCCATACACGCTCATTCATTTCAAATCCATAGGTGCCTAATATACCAACAATACATCGGATTTTAATGTACTGCAGTTCCTTTCAGCGATAGTAGTATATTGGTATGTAGCTCCAAAAAACATCCGCTCACAATTCTAGGTCAGCCAGCTCCGAGCTTTATTTATCCACCTAACCCCCGCCTCCCTCCATCTTCCTGCGTCTCTCCTTCTCTCTGTTTCCTGTGAACTCCCAGCCCATCCATAAGGCAGAAGGCTCATTTGAGTGTACAACATTCGTCACAACAGCCTTGCAATGTTACCTCCTCTGGCCCCAAAGTAGAGAGAGAGAGAGAGATGTGACTCCTGTCTCAGTATGTCTCTACCTGACTACTTACTGCTCACACTGAATGGGAAATAAGTTACCTGACTTGGCCCTGGGCCGGGCCATAAACCCAAGAGGATGGTGACAGAAACACTGCATGATGTTCCTCATGAGTTATACTGAACTTACGGTACATTCTAGATGTTTAATGAATGTTCCTTTCAAACAATATTTTAAACAGGCACAGATACAGGAAGACTCTAAAACCTCGTAGTATTTGCTCATCATAAATCATGAACCAATCCAGTGGCAACCGGTTATTCAGAGCCCCACCTGTTTTGAGCACCACATGTTTAGCAAAAAAATATATATAAATATTTGTGTGCCTGTTTTGAATATCACATATCAGGTTGCAAACAATGTAAAAAATAATAATAATTGGGTTAATGAAGCCACATACAAACATGATGTATTTATTGTTTTCTAGAGTAAGGCAGCTCCAAAATGCAGGTGTCTCAGCCCAGCTCAGTGCTTTATGTGGTGGTGTCTCAGCCTAGCTCAGTGCTTTATGTGGTGGTGTCTCAGCCTAGCTCAGTGCTTTATGTGGTGGTGTCTCAGCCTAGCTCAGTGCTTTATGTGGTGGTGTCTCAGCCTAGCTCAGTGCTTTATGTGGTGGTGTCTCAGCCTAGCTCAGTGCTTTATGTGGTGGTGTCTCAGCCTAGCTCAGTGCTTTCTGTGGTGGTGCGGCAGCCAGCGGAAAATACGGAGCGTAGGGATTGGTAATGTTCTCTAGCTGCGCCATGATTGGCTCAGTGTTCTGTCACTCATGGGGGACACTACGTCACCGCAAAATCTAAGGGGAGAGCTCAAAAATTCAAGCCCCTTGGGTGCTGCCATAGATTTACATTAGAAGTGCCCATTCAAGAAGGCTCAAGGTCATTTGGCCACAGATAAAATGACGTCACATCACGTTATATCTGCCATAGCTTTGATTGGACTAATTATGTCAACATCATACTTTCAAAATCTTAGCTAGCAAGCTAGACAAGCAGTCATCATCACCATCAATCTAGTTGACGATCTACTGTCATACGATCATACTTGTCATATGAAGAGAAATTATAGATAAAACGTATCAGTGCTCATAGGACATTGGACATAAACATTACACAACAAGTGGGAAATCTCAAATTCAACAATGAGTGGTTTGGAAGGAATCAGTGTCTAACTGCAGGTGTTGCAAAGCAATCACTAGCCACTATTCAGTGGAGAGAGAGTGTGGTTCAAGTCTAGGTTTAAGGGTATCTTTTCCAAGCTTTTCCAATGCAACATCATGGGCCAGAAAAGGTTGAATACATTGGCCATGCTGTCAATCTAGCATGACTTCTGCCGCATTCAAAACAACTGGAAACTCGGAACTGGGAAATCTCAGACTTTAGTGAGTTCAAGACAACTGGGAACTCTGGAAAAACGAGCTCCGACTGGGAAAATACATTTTTAACGATCATCCAACTCAGAATTCCAAGTCGGGAACTCTGGCCTCTTTCTAGAGCTCTGTCCTGAAGATCACTGAAGTCATGATTCAACCTTGTTTTTTTCGAGTTCACAGTTGTCTTGAAAGCATCATAAATCCAGAGAATGCTAGACTTTGATGACAAAATTTGCCCACAAGAAGGACCAACACGCCACCTTCCTGTTCAAGTGAGCACAGCACAACAAGGTGACTCCAAAAATGTTTTGTATTCTGCTGCATAAATGATGTAATATGCCAGGGAGATATGTATAAAGTAGTTAAGAAAGTAATACTAAGTGTATGTTATGTAGTAAGCTGTTAGTAGCCCATGTGCCTTACCCTAATAATATGGTCCCTTTCCCCCTCATAACATAGCCTACTGTTCTGACTTGGTAGTGCACATGTAGCCAATAGCCTGTTTTAGAGAAATGTCATCATCGAACATCCTATTGTAAGAGCTTTCATTGTCTGCTTATATGCCACCTTTATTTATCGTTTGGTTCTGACTTGGTGTACAGGGAGAAAACTGTAAGAACGGCCCATGTTCTGAATTCTGTTGCTGTACATTTCAAAAGTGCTGAACAAATAGTTATATTGACTATGTCCGTCTTAGGTAGCTCATTAATAATATCTTAATCAAAATGATCGATTGCCTCTTATCAACTCATTGTTTTCTTATGCCATAGTTTGTACATATGAATTGTCATTTGAAAACACATTTGTTTAAGCAAGTCAGCCATATCAGTTACGTTTTTTAAAAGGCAGTAAATGAGGCTGAATGAACTGTGTTGCTGCCAGACAAGGCTCCGCTGATAGTCAGGTGTAGCGGTGGTAAGGAGTCACTCCATGGTGCTGAAAAGAAAGCTCTGCTGTTGTGAAAGCTTTATGTAGGCCCTAACAGTTTGTGGACACTGTTTGTCACCATTACAGTGTAATTAATGTATTGTTTCATATTGTGGTTTTGCTGGCATGCCCAACCAAGTTTGACCTGCTAAAATCACCATTGAACCAAAGGCAGGTGGTACAAAAGAACACTGTAGGATTTATGTTACATTTTGACTTCAGTAACTTTCTCTTCTCTGGTTTGGTGCATATCATTTGCTTGTAAAGCCGTCACTCAAGCAGTCAATATATTTCCTGAGAGTAGTTTGTAGGATCTGTTGAAAGGCCATAAACAGAGGCCTCTCAGTTTGAGTAGTATACATGCAGGGCAATTCCAGTTAGTGCTTGACCCTTAGTCTGATATAACTTCTTCCATGGCAGTTCACTCCTTATTTAGCTTCGTACAACTTTTAGACTTTTAATGTCTAATAATTTCCAACATATTCATGAGTTATGACATAATGTCAAATGAATGTCAAAGGCTTTGACTACTATAATGATGTGTATTTTGGGATAAGCGCACAGGAACTATAACTAAGTGGGCAGTCACAGAGTGATGATTGATGGGCTTGTGCTAAAAGATCTTCAGACAAAGCTTCATTCTTACAACCTGTCATTTCAGAAAGGCCAATGTGCCAGTCCCTGGAACGGTAGCCAGTCTTCCCTGGAACGGTAGCCAGTCTTCTCTGGAACGGTAGCCAGTCTTCCCTGGAACGGTAGCCAGTCTTCCCTGGAACTATAGCCAGTCTTCTCTGGAACGGTAGCCAGTCTTCCCTGGAACGGTAGCCAGTCTTCCCTGGAACGGTAGCCAGTCTTCCCAGGAACGGTAGCCAGTCTTCCCTGGAACGGTAGCCAGTCTTCCCTGGAACTGTAGCCAGTCTTCTCTGGAACGGTAGCCAGTCTTCCCTGGAACTGTAGCCAGTCTTCCCTGGAACGGTAGCCAGTCTTCTCTGGAACGGTAGCCAGTCTTCTCTGGAACGGTAGCCAGTCTTCCCTGGAACGGTAGCCAGTCTTCCCTGGAACGGTAGCCAGTCTTCCCTGGAATGGTAGCCAGTCTTCCCTGGAACGGTAGCCAGTCTTCCCTGGAACTGTAGCCAGTCTTCTCTGGAACGGTAGCCAGTCTTCCCTGGAACTGTAGCCAGTCTTCCCTGGAACTGTAGCCAGTCTTCTCTGGAACGGTAGCCAGTCTTCTCTGGAACGGTAGCCAGTCTTCCCTGGAACTGTAGCCAGTCTTCTCTGGAACGGTAGCCAGTCTTCCCTGGAACGGTAGCCAGTCTTCCCTGGAACGGTAGCCAGTCTTTCCTGGAACGGTAGCCAGTCTTCCCTGGAACGGTAGCCCGTCTTCCCTGGAACGGTAGCCAGTCTTCCCTGGAACGGTAGCCAGTCTTCCCTGGAATGGTAGCCAGTCTTCCCTGGAACGGTAGCCAGTCTTCCCTGGAACTGTAGCCAGTCTTCTCTGGAACGGTAGCCAGTCTTCCCTGGAACTGTAGCCAGTCTTCCCTGGAACTGTAGCCAGTCTTCTCTGGAACGGTAGCCAGTCTTCTCTGGAACGGTAGCCAGTCTTCCCTGGAACGGTAGCCAGTCTTCCCTGGAACGGTAGCCAGTCTTCCCTGGAACGGTAGCCAGTCTTCCCTGGAACGGTAGCCAGTCTTCCCTGGAACAGTAGCCAGTCTTCCCTGGAATGGTAGCCAGTCTTCCCTGGAATGGTAGCCAGTCTTCCCTGGAACTGTAGCCAGTCTTCTCTGGAACGGTAGCCAGTCTTCCCTGGAACTGTAGCCAGTCTTCCCTGGAACTGTAGCCAGTCTTCTCTGGAACGGTAGCCAGTCTTCTCTGGAACGGTAGCCAGTCTTCTCTGGAACGGTAGCCAGTCTTCCCTGGAACTGTAGCCAGTCTTCTCTGGAACGGTAGCCAGTCTTCCCTGGAACGGTAGCCAGTCTTTCCTGGAACGGTAGCCAGTCTTCCCTGAAACGGTAGCCAGTCTTCCCTGGAACGGTAGCCAGTCTTCCCTGGAACGGTAGCCAGTCTTCCCTGGAACGGTAGCCAGTCTTCCCCACTCTCTTCCCTCTACCACCCCACCCGTATCCATTTTGTGTGAATTGGGAGGTCCATGAATCTCTGTCCCTGTCAGGGAGGGAGTCGGCTGGGAGGGGAGAGGATGAGCCCTCTAAGAGGCTGAGATCTGATTACAGAGGACACAATCACAACGTGACACCACCTCTCTCTCTCTCTCTCTCACAAACACACACACACACGCACGCACGCACAAACACACACACACAAACACAACACACACACACCTCTCACCCAAGGTGTGCATTCAATCAGGACTAATCCACACCACCTCTCAGCAGGCAGATCCTCTCTCCCAAAGGTTCTGAGTGGAAACAGCTCCCAGTGGAGCTTTGGTATTCCCTCCTCGACAGACACCACAGGGTAACCATGAGGCGGCAGGTAGACACCATGGGGCAGCAGGTAGACACCATGGGGCGGCAGGTAGACACCATGGGGCGGCAGGTAGACACCATGGGGCGGCAGGTAGACAGCATGAGGCGGCAGGTAGACACCATGGGGTGGCAGGTAGACACCATGAGGCGGCAGGTAGACACCATGGGGTGGCAGGTAGACACCATGGGGTCACCATGGGGCGGCAGGTAGACACCATGGGGCGGCAGGTAGACACCATGAGGCGGCAGGTAGACACCATGAGGCGGCAGGTAGACACCATGAGGCGGCAGGTAGACACCATTAACTGACTAATTACTTCCCTTGTCTAATAACTACCCTGGTCTAATAACTACTCTGGTCTAATAACTGCCCTGGTCTAATAACTACTCTGGTCTAAAAACTACTCTGGTCTAATAACTGCCCTGGTCTAATAACTGCCCTGGTCTAATAACTACTCTGGTCTAATAACTACCCTGGTCTAATAACTACTCTGGTCTAATAACTACCCTGGTCTAATAACTGCCCTGGTCTAATAACTACCCTGGTCTAATAACTACTCTGGTCTAATTACTGCCCTGCCCTGGTCTAATAACTACCCTGGTCTAATAACTACTCTGGTCTAATAACTACTCTGGTCTAATAACTACTCTGGTCTAATAACTACTCTGGTCTAATAACTACTCTGGTCTAATAACTACTCCGGTCTAATAAGTACTCTGGTCTAATTACTGCCCTGCCCTGGTCTAATAACTACTCTGGTCTAATAACTACTCTGGTCTAATAACTACTCCGGTCTAATAAGTACTCTGGTCTAATTACTGCCCTGCCCTGGTCTAATAACTACTCTGGTCTAATAACTACTCTGGTCTAATTACTGCCATTGTCAGAGTCGTGTGTATAGGTGGCAGGGAAATCAGGCGCAGGAGAGTCAAACGGAGTGTAAATGGAGTCTTTTAATACAAGTCCACTTAACATGCTCCAAACACTAATATGTACATCCATAAATAAACATGGGTACGAGGACCCGTCGCGCACCTATACAACATAAAACAATCTCTGACAAAGACACGAGGGGAAACAGAGGGTTAAATACACAACAGGTAATGAATGGGATTGGAACCAGGTGTGTGGGAAGACAAGACAAAACCAATGGAAAATGAAAAATGGATCAGTGATGGCTAGAAGACCGGTGACGTCGACCGCCGAACGCCGCCCGAACAAGGAGAGCCATTAACTTCGGAAGAAGTCGTGACAGCCATGCCCTGGTCTAATTTCTGCTCTGCTTTCACACTCATGTCATCAGTCAAGATAACACCATGGGTTTTTCTCTTTTCTGTTCAAATTCTATCAAATGTATTTTAAAATTCCCTTTTTAAAATCACCAGTTGTCAGAAAGTGCTTTACAGCTTAGACCCCAGAGAGAAAGCAAAGAAAATGTGAGGGGATTGGGGACTAAAATGGTGATATGCAAATGCATGTTGTTGCTATGGTATCATACAATAGGTTAAACGTGCCCAATCTACGTCTAGTATTTTCTTCTAGTGGAGAAAGTTACCACAGTAACAGGCAGGAGGAAACACAACACGCATTAAAATATATTTTAAAAATGTATGACTCATCATTTATTCATCTGGTTGTCAAACCAGAAGCATCAGATCATCATAAGGAGAACAAGTTTACCCCCTGGTCATTTGTATGGGTTCTTCCTGAATCCTAATGACATATTCCCTGCTCTAACTTCCACAGACAGTGGACAGGACACGGCAAAAAAAAAAAAGGTCATTTCTCTCCTAGTCAATTATTCACCCCCAGGTAACAGTTATGAAATAGCATTGAATAGCAATGAATAACATTGTTGTTGTGATGCAAAGCATCAGACTCTTAAAGGAAAGCTCAGGAAAACATCAGGGACAATCACAATGCAATAGTTGTCTATGATCTCCTATGTAGAGTTCTAAAATGTCCTGTGCGTCTTTGTGAGCATCGTACAAAGAAACGTGTTTGTGAGAGTCTCAGCTTTTCAGAATGGGGTCATCATAGTTTGTAGCTCAGACCGTTCGGACTTCAGAGACGTTTTCATGAGAAGAACCGTTCAGTATCCTCTCATCTCACAAACATTGCTCTAGCTCTCAGCCCCCATCTAATGGTTGACATCGGCGGAATCAGTGAATATCAGACGCGTACAATGCAAGAGGTACGCCTACCCGGAAGTCTAGCTCAAACACATAACTTTTAAGGGGGTTTAGAAGCACTAAAAAGGTCGGCACTGAACTGGTTGTATCCAACAACAAAAAATGTAAACATCTGCTCCTCAACGCATCTCCCATAGAGAAATCTAGATCCTCCCAGACACACAAACAGAGTAGATGACAGACACCTACTTCCATGTCAACTATCTCTACATGAGATTACGTGTTGTCTTTATAGAGGTATAGAGGTGATGTATGTGTTTGTGTTTTAGTAGTAATGGTGAGATGGAGACAGCAGTCTGGTTGCCTTAACAGCCTCTCATCTCCTCTCCTTCACAAACAAATGCAGGACATAGCTGACCTCATATTAGGACAGTCAGAGACAGCAGACTGGGACGAAGGAGGGAGAAGGAGGAATGGGGAGGGGGTTAGGATCAGGACAGGGGGATCAGGAGGGGGATTGGGGGTACTAAGCTCCTGGCGAGGAGGGTAGTCTGTAGGTCAGTGGGTTAGGAACAGGGGGTTCAGGAGGGGGGATTGGGGGGGTCTAAGCTCCTGGCGAGGAGGGTAGTCTGTAGGTCAGTGGGTGAGGAACAGGGGGGGGGGGTATCAGGAGGTGGGGATTGGGGGGCGGGTCTTAAGCTCCAGGCGAGGAGGGTAGTCTGTAGGTCAGTGGGTGAGGCTGGGTTGTTCAACAGGGGGACCTGGTCTCTTAGTGATGGAGGGGATTGAGGGAATCGGGTCTTACCTGGTCTCAGTGATGGAGGAGGGAGGAGAGGTCAGTGGGTGACCTGGGTTGTTCAGTGATGGAGGAGGGAGGACAGGCTTAACCTGGTCTCTTAGTGATGGAGGAGGGAGGAGAGGAATCAGGCTTTACCTGGTCTCTTAGTGATGGAGGAGGGAGGAGAGGAATCAGGCTTAACCTGGTCTCTTAGTGATGGAGGAGGGAGGAGAGGAATCAGGCTTAACCTGGTCTCTTAGTGATGGAGGAGGGAGGAGAGGAATCAGGCTTAACCTGGTCTCTTAGTGATGGAGGAGCGGGGAAAGGGGCAGCCCCCTCCAGCCATGGAGAAGGTGATGGAGACAGTGAAGGTAGTAATGGGCTTTTATGGAGGAGAGGTGGGGGAGGGGAGCACATCATTTGTCTACATTGTGTTGTGTCAGAAGTGTAATGATTTACTGATTAGAGGGGTATGAAGAGACTATAATAAGGAAAATCACTTCACAATTCATCAATTGACACATTTGTTGGGAATCACAAATAAAGTATATTGAAAAAATATCCAAGTAAAGCTAGGTTGACATTACCCTGGACATTACCCTGGACATTACCCTGGACATTACCCCGGACATTACCCCGGACATTACCCCGGGCCCTTGTCTTCACCTCAGTGACTTCACACATACAGTAGAGAAACCAGTAGAGCTGTACAGCTCAGAGTCTGTAACATGTAAGATATGGAAAACGGTCCTTTCCTTCCAGAGATGTAGCACTGGGAAGACTGTAGAACACTATAGTATAGACCTGACAGTTACCCATATACCCCGGGGGAAACTCCACGCTAACAGAATGATGCTGACTCCCCCCCCAAAAAAAAACAACAACAACATTGATTGCAAAGTTAAACAAACCATACAACTCTATGCACAAAGACTACTTTTAACAATCTCCACTGACCATGTTACAAAAACACAGCTATGATGTGATACCTTACATAAGATGTTACCGGAATGACAGCATGGCTCCCTGATCTGTACTATAGGGAAATGCATAATTATTCATGTTATTCTCTTCATGGTGATGTATCCTGAATAGGTACACATTTGCATATTTGGGTATTTTTCTACACACTCACTATTATTGTAATGAGCTCCGCCCCCAAACAAGACCATATTTGGGTGGTCGGGACCGTATCAAATCTGTACCAATCATAGAGAGAAGTTTGGACATCACGGCAGAGCACAGTAAGAGAACAGCACAGCAGAAAAGAGTTCAGAACAATGGAGTAAATACGACTGCACTCTAGTGTGCTCTACTGTACTGCACTAAATTGTACTGTGCTGCACTAAATTCTTGTGTACTGTACTGCACTAAATTATACTGTACAGTACTGTACTGCACTAAATTATACTGTACAGTACTGTACTGCACTAAATTATACTGTACTGTACAGTACTGCACTAAATTATACTGTACTGCACTAAATTATACTGTACTGTACAGTACTGCACTAAATTATACTGTACTGCACTAAATTATACTGTACTGCACTGTATTGTACTGACCTATACCCTACTCTACATTTCTTTACTGTACTGTCGTGTCCAAACTTGTGAAACAGACATCTATGATTAGCTCATATTTTGACTGACCAAATTTCAACTACTTTTCAATGTCCATGGATGTTGATTGTCTGTCGGTGTTCAGTGGATCAGAGAGAGAGAGAGAGAGAGAGAGAGAGAGAGAGAGAGAGAGAGAGAGAGAGAGAGAGAGAGAGAGAGAGAGAAAGAGAGAGAGAGAGAGAGAAAGAGAGAGAGAGAGAGAGAGAAAGAGAGAGAGAAGAAAGACAGGGAGAGAAAGAGGGAGGGGTTGTCCAGACTGTTTTCACTGTCTTGCTTTGACCACCAGAAGACAGAAAGAGAAAGAAATTAACAGGATACACTATGAGCTGAACATAACAGGAGACACTATGAGCTGAACATAACAGGAGACACTATGAGCTGAACATAACAGGAGACACTATGAGCTGAACATAACAGTATGTCAGTGGAATGGAGGACAGTAGCAGGAGACACTATGAGCTGAACATAACAGTCAGTGGAAGAGAGGACAGTAGCAGGAGACACTATGAGCTGAACATAACAGTCAGTGGAAGAGAGGACAGTAGCAGGAGACACTATGAGCTGAACATAACAGTCAGTGGAAGAGAGGACAGTAGCAGGAGACACTATGAGCTGAACATAACAGTCAGTGGAAGAGAGGACAGTAGCAGGATACACTGTGAGCTGAACATAACAGTCAGTGGAAGAGAGGACAGTAGCAGGAGACACTATGAGCTGAACATAACAGTCAGTGGAAGAGAGGACAGTAACAGGATACACTGTGAGCTGAACATAACAGTCAGTGGAAGAGAGGACAGTAGCAGGAGACACTATGAGCTGAACATAACAGTCAGTGGAAGAGAGGACAGTAGCAGGATACACTATGAGCTGAACCATAACAGTCAGTGGAAGAGAGGACAGTAACAGGAGACACTATGAGCTGAACATAACAGTCAGTGGAAGAGAGGACAGTAACAGGAGACACTATGAGCTGAACATAACAGTCAGTGGAAGAGAGGACAGTAGCAGGAGACACTATGAGCTGAACATAACAGTATGCCAGTGGAAGAGAGGACAGTAGCAGGAGACACTATGAGCTGAACATAACAGTCAGTGGAAGAGAGGACAGTAGCAGGAGACACTATGAGCTGAACATAACAGGAGACACTATGAGCTGAACATAACAGTATGCCAGTGGAAGAGAGGACAGTAGCAGGAGACACTATGAGCTGAACATAACAGTATGCCAGTGGAAGAGAGGACAGTAGCAGGTCATTCTGGTAATTGGTAATTCTGTTACCGATTTGGTGTTTTAATCACTTAATAAACCATAAACCAAACTGTTATCAGTAAAAACACTATAACTAATTGGTAGATCTACCTTTACTTGTTACTTCTGTGAACTTTCATTATCCTCCCTCCTCATGGAGAGAAATTAGAAAATATATTTTAAGATATCGGGGTTTTTGATATCAGAATGACAAGACATAGGCAATATTTCTTAAACTTACAGAAGGCAAATTATTTCAGAAAACTACATAGAAATATTGCTATAAGATGGCAGAGGTATTCAACATTATATAAATATTTATATAAGATGGCAGAGGTATTCAACATTATATAAATATTTATATAAGATGGCAGAGGTATTCAACATTATATAAATATTGCTATAAGATGGCAGAGGTATTCAACATTATATAAATATTTATATAAGATGACCGAGGTATTCAACATTCAACTGAAGGCACGAACCACTGCTTTTAATCAGGGCAAGGTGTCTGGTAACATGACTGAATACAAACAGTGCAGCTATTCCCTCCGCAAGGCTATCAAACAAGCTAAGCGCCAGTACAGAGACAAAGTAGAATCTCAATTCAACGGCTCAGACACAAGAGGTATGTGGCAGGGTCTACAGTCAATCACGGACTACAGGAAGAAACCCAGCCCAGTCACGGACCAGGATGTCTTGCTCCCAGGCAGACTAAATAACTTTTTGCCCGCTTTGAGGACAATACAGTGCCACTGACACGGCCTGCAACGGAAACATGCGGTCTCTCCTTCACTGCAGCCGAAGTGAGTAAGACATTTAAACGTGTTAACCCTCGCAAGGCTGCAGGCCCAGACGGCATCCCCAGCCGCGCCCTCAGAGCATGCGCAGACCAGCTGGCCGGTGTGTTTACGGACATATTCAATCAATCCCTATACCAGTCTGCTGTTCCCACATGCTTCAAGAGGGCCACCATTGTTCCTGTTCCCAAGAAAGCTAAGGTAACTGAGCTAAACGACTACCGCCCCGTAGCACTCACATCCGTCATCATGAAGTGCTTTGAGAGACTAGTCAAGGACCATATCACCTCCACCCTACCTGACACCCTTGACCCACTCCAATTTGCTTACCGCCCAAATAGGTCCACAGACGATACAATCTCAACCACACTGCACACTGCCCTAACCCATCTGGACAAGAGGAATACCTATGTGAGAATGCTGTTCATCGACTACAGCTCGGCATTCAACACCATAGTACCCTCCAAGCTCGTCATCAAGCTCGAGACCCTGGGTCTCGACCCCGCCCTGTGCAACTGGGTACTGGACTTCCTGACGGGCCGCCCCCAGGTGGTGAGGGTAGGCAACAACATCTCCTCCCCGCTGATCCTCAACACTGGGGCCCCACAAGGGTGCGTTCTGAGCCCTCTCCTGTACTCCCTGTTCACCCACGACTGCGTGGCCATGCACGCCTCCAACTCAATCATCAAGTTTGCGGACGACACAACAGTGGTAGGCTTGATCACCAACAACGACGAGACGGCCTACAGGGAGGAGGTGAGGGCCCTCGGAGTGTGGTGTCAGGAAAATAACCTCACACTCAACGTCAACAAAACTAAGGAGATGATTGTGGACTTCAGGAAACAGCAGAGGGAACACCCCCATCCACATCGATGGAACAGTAGTGGAGAGGGTAGCAAGTTTTAAGTTCCTCGGCATACACATCACAGACAAACTGAATTGGTCCACTCACACAGACAGCATCGTGAGGAAGGCGCAGCAGCGCCTCTTCAACCTCAGGAGGCTGAAGAAATTCGGCTTGTCACCAAAAGCACTCACAAACTTCTACAGATGCACAATCGAGAGCATCCTGGCGGGCTGTATCACCGCCTGGTATGGCAACTGCACCGCCCTCAACCGTAAGGCTCTCCAGAGGGTAGTGAGGTCTGCACAACGCATCACCGGGGGCAAACTACCTGCCCTCCAGGACACCTACACCACCCGATGCTACAGGAAGGCCATAAAGATCATCAAGGACATCAACCACCCGAGCCACTGCCTGTTCACCCCGCTGCCATCCAGAAGGCGAGGTCAGTACAGGTGCATCAAAGCTGGGACCGAGAGACTGAAAAACAGCTTCTATCTCAAGGCCATCAGACTGTTAAACAGCCACCACTAACATTGAGTGGCTACTGCCAACACACTGTCAATGACACTGACTCTACTCCAGCCACTTTAATCATGGGAATTGATGGGAAATGATGTAAATATATCACTAGCCACTTTAAACAATGCTACCTTATATAATGTTACTTACCCTACATTGTTCATCTCATATGCATACGTTGATACTGTACTCTATATCATCGACTGCATCCTTATGTAATACATGTATCACTAGCCACTTTAACTATGCCACTTGGTTTACATACTTATCTCATATGTATATACTGTACTCGATATCATCTACTGTATCTTGCCTATGCTGCTCTGTACCATCACTCATTCATATATCCTTATGTACATATTCTTTATCCCCTTACACTGTGTATGACAGTAGTTTTTTTTGGAATTGTTAGTTAGATTACTTGCTCGTTATTACTGCATTGTCGGAACTAGAAGCACAAGCATTTCGCTACACTCGCATTAACATCTGCTAACCATGTGTATGTGACAAATAAAATTTGATTTGATTTGATTTGAACATTATATAAATATTTATATAAGATGACCGAGGTATTCAACATTATATAAATATTTATATAAGATGACCGAGGTATTCAACATTATATAAATATTTATATAAGATGACCGAGGTATTCAACATTATATAAATATTTATATAAGATGACCGAGGTATTCAACATTATATAAATATTTATATAAGATGGCCGAGGTATTCAACATTATATAAATATTTATATAAGATGGCCGAGGTATTCAACATTATATAAATATTTATATAAGATGGCCGAGGTATTCAACATTATATAAATATTTATATAAGATGGCCGAGGTATTCAACATTATATAAATATTTATATAAGATGGCCGAGGTATTCAACATTATATAAATATTTATATAAGATGGCCGAGGTATTCAACATTATATAAATATTTATATAAGATGGCCGAGGTATTTAACATTATATAAATATTTATATAAGATGGCCGAGGTATTCAACATTATATAAATATTTATATAAGATGGCCGAGGTATTCAACATTATATAAATATTTATTTAAGATGGCCGAGGTATTAAACATTATATAAATATTTCTATAAGATGGCCGAGGTATTCAACATTATATAAATATTTATATAAGATGGCCGAGGTATTTAACATTACATAAATATTTATTTAAGATGGCCGAGGTATTTAACATTATATAAATATTTATTTAAGATGGCCGAGGTATTTAACATTATATAAATATTTATTTAAGATGGCCGAGGTATTTGACATTATATAAATATTTATATAAGATGGCCGAGGTATTTAACATTATATAAATATTTATTTAAGATGGCAGAGGTATTCAACATTATATAAATATTTATATAAGATGGCCGAGGTATTCAACATTACTGTGTTTTGATGTATTTCTAAAATCTTGTAAGACTTTTCTGGTCGATGTCACTACTGTAAGAGATAAGAGCGTCTGCTAAATGACTAAAATGTCAAATGTAAATGTGTTTTATAGACACTTAGCTTTCATTTGACATCAAATGTGTTGTTCTACTATGAACTGCACGTGTTCGAGTTTATGGGGCGTTTAACATGGAAATGCCCTAAAGCACCCGAGTATGCCTCCGTCAGAGACAATGCAACAACACTTGCAGTAGGAAAGAAGGGCACAGGTTAAGCCCTCCTGGAAATTGCAGTAGCTAGGCAGTTTAGCGACGAGGGTGACTACAGAGGGGAGAGGCTGTGCGAGAGAAATGAGAGTTAATATTGTGTTATGTGTCGTAGCTGTATGAGGCCAGTGGCATCTATCTGCCTGTCTGCTGGTTCAGCTTTTATGGGTATTTCAGCTCTCTCGTTTCTCATCTCACTGGCTGGGCTGCTCAGTATGATTTATCTGCTTTCTGTTGATAAAGCCCTGAATCAATCAATCAATCAAAGCCATGTGCAAGATGGAAATCAAAATGGGAAAGACCAGCATTCTCTTTGTACTATCTTGCATATTTCAGGATTGACATTTAAAAAGAAGACAAAATGTTTAGAAAACTAAAGTTGAATTCTGAATAGCAAAAATCAGATTGTCTCATGTTCCATCTTGAAATACTTTGTTGTATCCTGCAATACTCTGACACCTGCAAAACTCGGCCCATAAATATGTTACTGAGTTGCTCCACTGTTACAAACACAGCATAACCAACCATTAAGAAAGCAGGTGTAATCCAAACAGTTTATAGACAATGTTTTCCGATTAAAATGCTCATACTATTACTACTACTACTGCTAATAATAAGTAACCTCACTCTCTGAATGAATTATTGCGTATCGATCAATATTTACTCGTGTGGTTGACATGAAATGGTCATCCTAATGCTGTTTGTGATCTGCTGTTGTGTAGTTGACCAGAAGGACTAGCCTATTTCCCCGTGGGAATTGTGTCACCGACTCCACTCTGGACTTAAAGACCCAGCTAAAGCAGCTGGATGTGCGTAGCTTCTGGGACTTATTCCCGAATAGATAGAAATGAACATATCCATGACTGCATTGTGCATTCTCTAATATCTGAACATCTCGATAATGCCACACCACTGACACACTACAGTACAGGTTAATGCAAGACAGCCATTCCTTCTATTCTACTCTCTTTTCTGAGAAGGAGACTGCAGGCCTACAGTAATTAGTACTGACCAAATGTTGTCATTTCAACCATATGACAAGTCAGTAACACACCAGTTGTCCCTAAAAAGCAATGCACCGCACCCCCAAAAACGGTGTACTAAATTTGAGCAATTCCGATGATAGCCTACATGCCGCCGGTGGAACACCGGTTCGCATTCTATAACCTACATTTTCTTTAAAGCGATATATATATTCATTCAATATGGATAGATACCTTCAGTTGCATAGTTGTGGTCTCGGAGGAAGCTGTTGTTGATTTTGCGTGTGTCGATTTCTTCATCCATTTGTGCTTTTATTTTGTAAACCAGAAAAAGAGAAACAGGTATCCATGGTCCTGAAACATCGCTTCAGCACAGGGTCGGCGCGAGCTGCACGCTGTTCGTCATGATTCGACCCTTTCCAGAAATAAGAACGTGAAAAAGAGGCAGAAACCTCACCGTTCGTATCAATGTGATAGAGGGAAATGCCTGTCCCTTTCGAGACGTTGGAAGGTGTGGCGTTGGATGTCAGGCACGATGGGGCTCAGATTAAAGTGTGAGAAAACGAACTGTAAAACCAACAGAAAGATTATAGCTGCGCATTTTCCTCTCCATTGCCAGATGCGCCATAAATCAGTGCAGGCAGAGCAGGGTGTGTGAGCAGGTCGTTATTTTTGCCTCAGTCCGCTTGCATAACAGGGTCAGTTTCCTCTTGTCGTCTAGCATCACCCGGGTTTCGCCTCGACGTGTGACTTTGCCGCCAAACCACAACGGGTGCTCCACTGCTGCCTGCAAGGGCCTCTCTCTGTCAGTCACTCCCTCTCACAGTGACGCCATCTTGGCTCCCAGTGCTCCACTGCTGCCTGCAAGGTTCTCTCTCTCTCTGTTAGTCACTCCCTCTCACACCATCTTGGCTCCTAGTGCTCCCTGCAAGGTTCTCTCTCTGTCTGTCAGTCACTCCCTCTCACAGCGACGCCATCTTGGCTCCCAGTGCTCCCTGCAAGGTTCTCTCTCTGTCTGTCAGTCACTCCCTCTCACCTCACAGCAATGCCATCTTGGCTCCCAGTGCTCCCTGCAAGGTTCTCTCTCTGTCTGTCAGTCACTCCCTCTCACAGCGACACCATCTTGGCTCCCAGTGCTCCCTGCAAGGTTCTCTCTCTGTCTGTCAGTCACTCCCTCTTACAGCGACACCATCTTGGCTCCCAGTGCTCCCTGCAAGGTTCTCTCTCTGTCTGTCAGTCACTCCCTCTTACAGCGACACCATCTTGGCTCCCTGTGCTCCACTGCTGCCTGCAAGGGTCTCTCTCTGTTTGTCAGATGCCATCTTGGCTCCCAGTGCTCCCTGCAAGGTTCTCTCTCTGTCTGTCAGTCACTCCATTTCACAGCGACGCCATCTTGGCTCCCAGTGCTCCCTGCAAGGTTCTCTCTCTGTCTGTCAGTCACTCCATCTCACAGCGACGCCATCTTGGCTCCCAGTGCTCCCTGCAAGGTTCTCTCTCTGGCTGTCAGTGACTCCCTCTCACAGCGATGCCATCTTGGCTCCCAGTGCTCCTTGCAAGGTTCTCTCTCTGTCTGTCAGTCACTCCCTCTTACAGCGACACCATCTTGGCTCCCAGTGCTCCCTGCAAGGTTCTCTCTCTGTCTGTCAGTCACTCCCTCTCACAGCGACGCCATCTTGGCTCCCAGTGCTCCCTGCAAGGTTCTCTCTCTGTCTGTCAGTCACTCCCTCTCACAGCGACGCCATCTTGGCTCCCAGTGCTCCCTGCAAGGTTCTCTCTCTGTCTGTCAGTCACTCCCTCTTACAGCGACACCATCTTGGCTCCCTGTGCTCCACTGCTGCCTGCAAGGGTCTCTCTCTGTTTGTCAGACGCCATCTTGGCTCCCAGTGCTCCCTGCAAGGTTCTCTCTCTGTCTGTCAGTCACTCCGTCTCACAGCGACGCCATCTTGGCTCCCAGTGCTCCCTGCAAGGTTCTCTCTCTGTTTGTCAGTCACTCCCTCTTACAGCGACACCATCTTGGCTCCCTGTGCTCCACTGTTGCCTGCAAGGGTCTCACTCTGTTTGCAGACGCCATCTTGGCTCCCAGTGCTCCCTGCAAGGTTCTCTCTCTGTCTGTCAGTCACTCCCTCTCACAGTGATGCCATCTTGGCTCCCAGTGCTCCCTGTAAGGTTCTCTCTCTGTCTGTCAGTCACTCCCTCTCACAGCGACGCCATCTTGGCTCCCTGTGCTCCACTGCTGCCTGCTGTTAGAACTGCTCCACTTGCGCATTGCGTTATTGGCTCCTCCCCAACAGGTTGCCTCTGTCATCCTGCGTCAGCATCACAGTGATATTTGCGAACATGCGGGGACAGTGTGCACGGATGCACCCTTCATATCAGGGGGACATGGTGGTCAAACTTCAACAGATTCGCTCAATTTGATCTCCAAAAAGATCACAACAAAAAGCATAGCTTCCTAATCGTTCCTGATAACTGTTGCCCCAAAAAGTGTGTGTCTGTGTGTTCTCATTTGTGTTCTCCCACAAACGCAATTTCCAATTACATTTCCCCTGGTTGAATTTGGACAAGGTGGTGAGGGTGGGTGTCTGTCTGAGATGTTCCCCTGCTAATCCTGCCTCTACATGTTGAAACATTCTGCTATAGCAAAGGTTATTTAACAGCCCACTACCCTTCAGCTAGGTTGGAATAAATCACCTCCAATATCTACATCCCCCAATAACGAGGGTCACTCATGCATACAATGAATAGAAGTTCCATCCACGCCAAAACCTGTGACCAGTTGAATATCCCAATCTGATTGTCCCCTCACCATGACAAACCTATACCCTCAACCCCTAATCCTTTTAGGAGCCCATGAATCATCTGTATTCACATTCACTCTAAATGGCATAGAATCGGTCTTTGCCTTCATGCTGGGCTTAACAAACTATTATGATCATTCTATTTGGGCACTGAAGCGTATATGGAAAAGGAAGAGGGAATTAAAAAGGCATTGATTTCCAGAATCACCACACAGTGTTGTGCTCTATAGGTGGGAGACTGAGAGACTGGGAGACTGAGAGACTGAGACTGGGAGACTGAGAGACTGAGAATGGGAGACAGAGAGACTGAGACTGGGAGACTGAGAGACTGGGAGACTGAGACTGAGAATGGGAGACTGAGAGACTGAGACTGGGAGACAGAGAGACTGGGAGTCTGGGAGACAGAGACTGCGAGACTGGGAGAGAGAGAGACTGGGAGACAGAGACTGGGAGACTGGGAGAGAGAGAGACTGAGAGACTGGGAGACAGAGAGACTGGGAGACAGAGACTGGGAGACTGAGAGACAGAGACATGGAGACTAAGAGGCTGGGAGACTGAGAGACTGGGAGACAGAGAGACTGAGAGACTGAGAGACGGTGAGGCAGAGAGACTGAGAGACAGAGACTGGGAGACAGAGACTGAGAGACAGAGATTGGGAGACTGGGAGACTGGGAGACAGAGACTGGGAGACTGAGAGACTGGGAGACAGAGACTGGGAGACAGAGACTGAGAGACAGAGATTGGGAGACTGGGAGACTGGGAGACTGAGACTGGGAGACTGAGAGACTGGGAGACAGAGACTGGGAGACAGAGACTGGGAGACTGGGAGACAGAGACTGGGAGACAGAGACTGGGAGACAGAGACTGGGAGACTGAGAGACTGGGAGACAGAGACTGGGAGACAGAGACTGGGAGACAGAGACTGGGAGACAGAGACTGGGAGACTGAGAGACTGGGAGACAGAGACTGGGAGACTGAGACTGGGAGACTGAGACTGGGAGACAGAGACTGGGAGACAGAGATTGGGAGACAGAGATTGGGAGACTGAGAGACTGGGAGACTGAGACTGGGAGACAGAGACTGGGAGACAGAGACTGGGAGACAGAGACTGGGAGACAGAGACTGGGAGACTGAGAGACTGGGAGACAGAGACTGGGAGACTGAGACTGGGAGACAGAGACTGGGAGACAGAGACTGGGAGACTGAGACTGGGAGACAGAGACTGGGAGACAGAGACTGGGAGACAGAGACTGGGAGACAGAGACTGGGAGACAGAGACTAGGAGACAGAGACTGGGAGACTGAGACTGGGAGACTGCATTAAGGGAAGCCTTCTGATGGATGGCATTAACAAGCAGAGCTCATTGCTGTCCTGGGAAAGGATGGAACAGCCGTACTATAGGGCTGTAAACCAAATGACTCTTTACTGCGTCTTCTGACAGACAGACACACACACACACACACACACACACAATGGTCTAAGGGGCTTGCAGAGACAGACTTTTTTTCTGCAATGATACTGTAGGGGGTGGAAAAAGCTTTGAAGGAGCCCAGACTGAGATCAACAATCTGACTGATTTCATGAAACGTTCAGCTTCCAGGACACACAACCACAAAACCTCTACCTGTGTGTGTGTGTGTGTGTGTGTGTGTGTGTGTGTGTGGTGTGTGTGTGTGTGTGTGTGTGTGGTGTGTGTGTGTGTGTGTGTGTGTGGTGTGTGTGTGTGTGTGTGGTGTGTGTGGTGTGTGTGGTGTGTGTGGTGTGTGTGTTGGGGAAAAAACATTGATATGGTTACTTATGCGGATTTTATTTTTAATGATATATCACATTATTTTGACAATATCGCAATATTATGATTTTGTTTTTTTTTTGTTTTGACTATTGCATTTCAATTTCTGCGCTACTTGGCTGCACTTGCATCAAAACGGCAGTATTTTTCCTTCATAGTTTGTTCTCTTTCTTTTAAATAGGGAGCCAATGCGTTTTAAGGACCAGGACTGAACAAAACCTGTTTTCTCATGTGTCTCTCTGGTCCCTCTGCAGCAGACGTATAGTGAGCAATATGTTTGGAAGATCGAAACGCAATAAAATCACACTACATATAGAAACACACTACATAGAATCACACTACATAGAATCACACCACATATAGAATCACACTACATATAGAATCACACTACACATATAGAATCACACTACATATAGAATCACACTACATATAGAATCACACTACATATAGAATCACACTACACATAGAATCACACTATACATATAGAATCACACTACATATAGAATCACACTACATATAGAATCACACTATACATAGAATCACACTACACATAGAATCACACTATACATATAGAATCACATTACATGTAGAATCACACTACATATAGAATCACACTACATATAGAATCACACTATACATAGAATCACACTATACATATAGAATCACACTACACATATAGAATCACACTATACATATAGAATCACACTACACATATAGAATCACACTATACATATAGAATCACACTACACATAGAATCACACTATACATATAGAATCACACTACATATAGAATCACACTACATATAGAATCACACTATACATAGAATCACACTATACATATAGAATCACACTACACATATAGAATCACACTATACATATTGAATCACACTACACATATAGAATCACACTACATATAGAATCACACTACACATATAGAATCACACTACATATAGAATCACACTACATATAGAATCACACTACATATAGAATCACACTATACATATAGAATCACACTACATATAGAATCACACTACATATAGAATCACACTACACATAGAATCACACTATACATATAGAATCACACTACATATAGAATCACACTACATATAGAATCACACTATATAGAATCATACATATAGAATCACACTACATATAGAATCACACTACATATAGAATCACACTATACATAGAATCACACTACATATAGAATCACACTACATATAGAATCACACTACATATAGAATCACACTACATATAGAATCACACTACATATAGAATCACACTACATATAGAATCACACTACATACATACATAGAATCACACTACATATAGAATCATATAGAATCACACTACATATAGAATCACACTACATATAGAATCACACTACATATAGAATCACACTACACATAGAATCACACTATACATATAGAATCACACTACATATAGAATCACACTACATATAGAATCACACTACATATAGAATCACACTATACATAGAATCACACTATACATATAGAATCACACTACATATAGAATCACACTACATATAGAATCACACTACATATAGAATCACACTATACATATAGAATCACACTACATATAGAATCACACTACATATAGAATCACACTACATATAGAATCACACTACATATAGAATCACACTACATATAGAATCACACTACATATAGAATCACACTATACATATAGAATCACACTACATATAGAATCACACTACATATAGAATCACACTACATATAGAATCACACTACATATAGAATCACACTACATATAGAATCACACTACACATAGAATCACACTATACATATAGAATCACACTACATATAGAATCACACTACATATAGAATCACACTACATATAGAATCACACCACATATATAATCACACTATACATATAGAATCACACACTATAAGTAAATATAGAATCACACTATACATGTAGAATCACAATATACATATAGATTCACACACTATAAATAAATATAGAATCACACTATACATGTAGAATCACAATATACATATAGATTCACACTATACATAGAGAATCATTATACATATAGAATCACATTACATATAGAATCACACCACATATAGAATCACACTACATATAGAATCACACTACATATAGAATCACACCACATATAGAATCACACTCTATAAATATAGAATCACACTACATATAGAATCACACTCTATAAATATAGAATCACACTACATATAGAATCACACCACATATAGAATCACACTCTATAAATATAGAATCACACTACATATAGAATCACACTCTATAAATATAGAATCACACTACATATAGAATCACACTCTATAAATATAGAATCGCACTACATATAGAATCACACCACATATAGAATCACACTCTATAAATATAGAATCACACTACATATAGAATCACACTCTATAAATATAGAATCACACTACATATAGAATCACACTCTATAAATATAGAATCGCACTACATATAGAATCACACTCTATAAATATAGAATCACACCACATATAGAATCACACTATAAAAATAAATCACACTATACATATAGAATCACTATACATATAGAATCACACTACATATATAATCACACTATAAACATAGAATCACACTATGCATATAGAATCACACTATAAATATAGAATTGCACACTACATACAGTTGAAGTCAGTAAAACTCGTTTTTCAACCACTCCACAAATTTCTTGTTAACAAACTATAGTTTTGGCAAGTCGGTTAGGACATCTACTTCGTGCATGACACAAGTAATTTTTCCAACAATTGTTTACAGACAGATTATTTCACTTATAATTCACTGTATCACAATTCCAGGGGGTCAGAAGTTTACATACACTAAATTGACTGTGACTTTAAACAGCTTGGAAAATTCCAGAAAATGATGTCATGGCTTTAGAAGCTTCTGATAGGCTAATTGACATCATTTGAGTCAATTGGAGGTGTACCTGTGGATATATTTTAAGGTCTACCTTCAAACTCAGTGCCTTTTGGTTGTCATCATGGGAAAATCAAAAGAAATCCGCCAAGACCTCAGAAATAAAAATTGTAGACCTCCACAAGTCTGGTTCATCCTTGGGAGCAATTTCCAAATGCCTGAAGGTACCGTGTTCTTCTGTACAAACAATAGTACGCAAGTATAAACACCATGGGACCACGCAGCCGTCATACCACTCAGGAAGGAGACGCGGTCTGTCTCCTAGAGATGAACGTACTTTGGTGCGAAAAGTGCAAATCAATCCCAGAACAACAGCAAAGGACCTTGTGAAGATGCTGGATGAAACAGGTACAAAAGTATCAATATCCACAGTAAAAACGAGTCCTATATCGACGACCTGATAGGCCGCTCAGCAAGGAAGAAGCCACTGCTCCAAAAACCGCCATAAAACAGCCAGACTACGGTTTGCTACTGCACATGGGGACAAAGATCGTACCTTTTGGAGAAATGTCCTCTGGTCTGATGAAACAAAAATAGGACTGTTTGGCCGTAATGACCATCGTTATGTTTGGAGGAAAAAGGGGGATGCTTGCAAGCTGAAGAACACCATCCCAACCGTGAAGCACAGGGGTGGCAGCACCATGTTGTGGGGGTGCTTTGCTGCAGGAGGGACTGGTGCACTTCACAAAATAGATGGCATCATGAGGGAGGAAAATATGTGGATACATTGAAGCAACATCTCAAGACATCAGTCAGGAAGTTAAAGCTTGGTCGCAAATTGGTCTTCCAGGTGGATAATGACCCCAAGCATACTTCCAAAGTTGTGGCAAAATGGCTTAAGGACAACAATCTCAATCCCATAGACATTTTGTGTGCAGAACTGAAAAAACGTGTGTGAGCAAGGAGGCCCACAAACTTGACTCAGTTACACCAGCTCTGTCTAGAGGAATTGGCCAAAATTCACCCAACTTATTGTGGGAATCTTGAGGAAGGCTTCCCGAAACATTTGACCCAAGTTAAACCATTTTAAAGGCAATGCTACAAAATACTAATTGAGTAATTGAGCCCAGAGCCACCACCCCAGTCGATGTGCTCTGCTCAACCAGGGGAAGTAGCTAGGTCAATTGGGAATGTGATGAAAAAAATAAAAGCTGAAATAAATAATTCTCTCTACTATTATTCAGACATTTCACATTCTTAAAATGAAGTGGTGATCCTAACTGACCTAAGACAGGGGAATTTTTACTAGGATTAAATGTCAGGAATTGTGAAAAACTGAGTTTAAATGTATTTTATGCTAAGGTGTATGTAAACTTCTGACTTCAACTGCATAGAATCACACTACATATAGAATCACACTACATATTGTATCGGCACCTAAGTATAGTAAGAATATCGTCCTGTGAGGTCCCTGGCAATTCCCAGGCATGGTGTGTGTGTGTGTGTGTGTGTGTGCCACACCTAAGTGTGATCTCAGAATCATCATTACATCAGTCATTGGATTGTATAATGCAGAGTATTCCAGCACATTACATTCTATTATAAAGGGACACCTGCTTCAAGCACTGAGCATCAGAAACACCCAGACAGTAATTACTTTATTTTAACACACAATCTCTCTTGTAGATGGCGTCATAATTACATGGCCTGGGGGATGGAGCCTGATGAGAACACACAGTGTTGTCCTCCACAGAGAACATGCATGGCCAGAGTCTGCCTCCAAATTGTCTCTGTCATTCAACCTGCCCCCTGTGCCCTCCTGGCTCCTGGCTGCTGCTGCAGTGGCTATGGGGAATAATCCTGGTGTGTTGTGTTTCCTCTCTCCCATCCCCCCTTCACTCTCTCTCTCCATCCAAACCGAGCCCAGAGCCACCACCCCAGTCGATGTGCTCTGCTCAACCAGGGGAAGTAGCTAGGTCCACAGCTTCACAGGCTTAGCTGTGCAGTGCTATGCTTACTAGCCATCCATCCTGCTCTTAAGACTGGGCTAATACAGGAGTACAGGGTTATTCGGCTGTCCACATAGGACTCTGACCTGGGATCAGCTAACAGAGTCATTGTATTGTATAGAACAATGTGTTACAACAAGACATGACTGACTGCAGAACTGTCACAACTGCCCTCCTGAATAACTGGGAAACAGGACTGTTTTGTGTACACTCTTAGTAAAAAAGTTGCTATCTAGAACCTTAAATGGTTCTTCAGCTGTCCCCATAGGAGAACCCTTTGAAGAACCCTTTTTGGTTCCAAGTAGAACCCTTTCAACAGAGGTTCTACCTGGAACCAAAAAGGGTTCTGCCATGAACCAAAAAGGGTTCTCCTATGGGGACAGCCGAAGTACCCTTTTGGAACCCTTTTTTCTAAAAGTGTAGTTACTCAGGCACAGACCTATTCTGAAGAAAATAATGGTTCAACTATAGAATGATTATGAGGGTGTTATTGGAGATGTATTCTCTTCAGGTGGTGAGGTCTCAGAGGTTCCCTTGTGGAGAATGTTATAATAGCAGTCTGAATTAGCAACGAGATGGAAATGATTTAGAAAATCAGTTTTGCCACTATGCTCTACAAACTGCAGTTAGGAAGAGAGCCAACTCGTCTATTTTAGGCAGGAGGGGGTTCGGACCGGAGCTGCAAGGTAGAGTAAAATAGAGGAGAGGAGGGTGGGAAGGCACACACCTGTCTATATAAGGTCCCAAAGTTGAGAGAGGGGGAAGAGATACATGGTGAGCCTGGCTTCACAAACTCCTTGCTCCGGCCAAACGCTACGCCACGCTCACAGACATTCCTTTCTTCTCTGCAATGAGTCTGGATCTGATTGGTCCCGGAAACCGATGGATTGAGCCAGAACAAAAAACTGAAATACCTTATTTACATGAGTATTCAGACCCTTTGCTAACATTTAAATTGATCTCAGGTGCATCCTGTTTCCATTGATCATCCTTGAGATGTTTCTACAACTTGATTGGAGTCCACCTGTGGTAAATTCAATTGGTTGGACATGATTTGGAAAGGCACACACCTGTCTATATAAGGTCCCACAGTTGACAGTGCATGTCAGAGCAAAAATCAAGCCATGAGGTCGAAGGAATTGTCTGTGGAGCTCAAAGACAGGATTGTGTCAAGGCACAGATCTGGGGAAGGGTACCAAAACATTTATGCAGCAGTGAAGGTACCCAAGAACACAGTGGCCTCCATCATTCTTAAATGGAAGACGTTTGGAACCACCAAGACTCTTCCTAGAGCGGGCCGCCCGGCCAAACTGAGCAGTCTGGGGAGAACTCTGGAGTTCTGTCAGAGCTCCAGAGTTCCTCTGTGAAGATGGGAGAACCTTCCAGAAGGACAACCATCTCTGCAGCACTCCCCCAAATCAGGCCTTTATAGTAGAGTGGCCAGACGGAAGCCACTCCTCAGCAAAAGGCACATGACAGACGCTTGGAGTTTGTCAAAAGGCACCTAAAGACTCTCAGACCACTAGAAACAAGAATATCTGGTCTGATGAAACCAAAATTGAACTCTTTGGCCTGAATGCCAAATGTCACATCTAGAGGAAACCTGGCACCATCCCTACGGTGAAGCATGGTGGTGGCAACATCATGCTGTGGGGATGTTTTTAAGCGGCAGGGACTGGGAGACTTGTCAGGCTCGAGGGAAAGATGAACGGAGCAAAGTACAGAGAGATCCTTGATGAAAACCTGCTCCAGAGCGAAGGTTCACCTTCCAACAGGACAAGCACACAGCCAAGACAACGCAGGAGTGGCTTCGGGACAAGTCTCTGAATGTTCTTGAGTGGCCCAGCCAGAGCCCGGACTTGAACCTGATCGAACATCTCTGGAGAAACCTGAAATAGCTGTGCAGCTACGCTCCCCATCCAACCTGACAGAGCTTGAGAGGATCTGCAGAGAAGAATGGGAGAAACTCCCCAAATACAGGTGTACCAAGCTCGTAGCGTCATACTCAAGAAGAGTCGAGGCTGTAATCGCTGCCAAAGGTGCTTCAACAAAGTCCTGAGTAAAGGGTCTGAATACTTATGTAAATGTCATATTTCAGTTTTTTTTATCAATACATTTGCTTTGTTATTATGGGGTACTGTGTTAAATTGTGAGGGGGGAAAATGTAAGCCATTTTGAATAAGGCTGTAACGTAACAGGATGTGGAAAAAGTCAAGGGGTCTGAATACTTTCCAAATGCTCTCTCTCTCTCTCTCTCTCAGGTAATCAATGAATCAACTGTCTCTCTCACACACCCTCACATGTAATCAATTAATAGACTATCTCTGTCTCTCTCTCTCTGATGATCATCCCCATGAGTAAGAGGTATAGTCATCACCATGCAAAAGAGAAGGCAGAATATCTAGACTGAATTCTCTTCTGAACGGTGATGATGATGATGAATGCTGTGTGGTTTACAGGGAATCTATATGATAGAATACTAATAGAAACCTTCTCTCTCTCTTTCAACAGTTGTAAAATAGGATGCCATATTACTTACAGAATGTGTCTAGTTTATTTTAAGAAACCTAAAAAATACTAGTAAAATATTATGTTTTATTGTCACATACACCGGATAGATTCAGTGAAAAGTGTAGTTTTACTAGTCCCCAGTAACAATCATTGTTTTAGTCCTGGGCTGGGACCCATAAACACAGCAACAATAACATTGCATAATCACATACAACATACACTAACATGGTTTTGGTTTTTGATATTGCTGTCAAGCACAGTTTTGTGTGGGCCAACTGCACATGCTGGATACTAAATCAAGAAGATAAAATGTAAAATAATTCAGACATTATTTATGATCATGTCATACTAATACCAGCATGCATTTCACATGTCTGGCTCAAAGGATTTGTCTGTTCCCGGTAGCCTACTCCTGTATAGTGGGGTTGTGTGTCATTTTAATTGCATTTGATTTATTTCTTATTTTACCAGGTGAGTTGACTGGGAATACATTGTCATTTACAGCAAAGACCTGGGGAAATAACTGTCCTCGTGAGAGAGAGACCCTGTATCTGTAACTCATCCAGCGCAGATCAGATGATGACAGAGTGACCCGTCCCGCGCTCCTCTCTCGCTCTTTAATCTCTGCCTATCTCGCCAGACGCAACATACATCAATACATTTGACTCATTGACAGATGTCACATGACCAGGTCATTTCTACACTTCATTAATGCTCTCCTATCCTACCCTTTGTTCTCTTTAGTTCTAGTTCCATGCAAGCCAGAAATCAATAACCAAAGCCTAATCCTTAGAGAGAAAAAAAGGTCCTTGACTCGCATTAAATAATTCATTCATAGTGAAATGACACATACTTCCTGTTGTGCACAAAAAGGAGAAATGCAAAGTAATTTAAAAAAACATATATTACTTAAAGGCAGCAATCAATTTCAGGTAAACATTTCTGAACAAAGACAATTTAACTGCATGACTTAACCTTTGGTTTCATCTGTTTTTGATCATTCTCTGAGGAAATGAGCCCTCTCTGGGAAAGAACCATTATGACAAGGACTGGCAGTAGACCAGAGACGGCCAGAGACTGTTGTCTATAAGTAGGCCAGGAAGACTTGATACACTGCATTTGATCTCTAATGAAAAGGCTCCTGTGCATCAGCTGTGAACCATGGAAAAACCTTCTCTCTTTCTCAAATCAATACATGTAAGATGGGCCTACAATGCTACCTTATTTAATGTTACCCCTACATTGTTCATCTCATATGCATATGTATATACTGTATCTATCATCTACTGTATGTTCTTACCATATCATTCATATCCTATGTACATATTCTTTATCCCCTTACACTGTGTATGACAGTAGTTTTTTTGGAATTGTTAGTTAGATTACTTGCTCGTGGCCTAGTATGGTGAGGTGGATATATGTTATGTGACATCTCATTCAACCTGTCTTGGAAAGACATTGAATATTCCTATACTGTCCAGGGCTGTGACTGAAATCATACCACATATGACAGTGCTGGTGAACCTGTGACAGAGATGTCTATCAGCTGTGAGCAGGATTCGGGAGGACCCATGAGGACTAGTTAGTAAAAGACTTGGAACAAGCCAGGCACAGGCAGCTCCCTAGACACCCAGCAGACAGTGTGGCTCCCCTCCAACTGCAGCACAGAACACTGAACACTGAACACAGAACACAGAACACAGAACGCTGAACACTGAACACTGAACACAGAGGCTCCCAAATAGAATGTACACAATACATAATGTCTGAAGAGCCCAGCGCAGTTCTACTGACATCTAGATGGCAACTCCGTAATCTCTGTTGCCTGCAGGTACAACTACTCTCTCCATTTGCCTTAGAGGGTGTGCTGTTTCTGAGCCCAAACAGAACAGGGTTTAGAGGGTGTGCTGTTTCTGAGTGTCTGAGCCCAAACAGAACAGGGTTTAGAGGGTGTGCTGTTTCTGAGTGTCTGAGCCCAAACAGAACAGGGTTTAGAGGGTGTGCTGTATCTGAGCCCAAACAGAACAGGATTTAGAGGGTGTGCTGTTTCTGAGTGTCTGAGCCCAAACAGAACAGGGTTTAGAGGGTGTGCTGTTTCTGAGTGTCTGTATCAGAACAGGGTTTAGAGGGTGTGCTGTTTCTGAGCCCAAACAGAACAGGGTTTAGAGGGTGTGCTGTTTCTGAGCTGAAAACAGAACAGGGTTTAGAGGGTGTGCTGTTTCTGAGTGTCTGAGCCCAAACAGAACAGGGTTTAGAGGGTGTGCTGTTTCTGAGCCCAAACAGAACAGGGTTTAGAGGGTGTGCTGTATCTGAGCCCAAACAGAACAGGGTTTAGAGGGTGTGCTGTTTCTGAGTGTCTGAGCCCAAACAGAACAGGGTTTAGAGGGTGTGCTGTTTCTGAGTGTCTGAGCCCAAACAGAACAGGATTTAGAGGGTGTGCTGTTTCTGAGTGTCTGAGTCCAAACAGAACAGGATTTAGAGGGTGTTGCTGTTTCTGAGCCCAAACAGCTGTTTCGCTCCCATTCAGTCATTCCCTCTTACTACATGATTCCATAGAGCAGCGTCAGGCTTAGCTGTCTAAATATTCCATCAGGATCCCTACTGAAGCTTACAGAGGGGAACGAGGGTGGTACTGTACTGAATAGAAGTGTTCTCATCACTAAGTCCTTGGGAACTCAAGCATTAGGATAGGCACATGCTTGAGATTTTTGAGAGTGTTGGATAAAAGTATGATCTAAATCTCCAATGCAGTGGTTGTATGCCCACTTTTGTGCCTCTGCAAGAGAAAAAGAGTGAGACAGAGCGAGAAAGAAAGAGATAGAGGGATGGTAGAGAGAGAGACAGAGACAGAGGGGATAAAGAAAGAGATAGAGGGATGGTAGAGAGAGAGACAGAGACAGAGGGGATAAAGAAAGAGATAGAGGGATGGTAGAGAGAGAGACAGAGACAGAGGGGATAAAGAAAGAGAGAGAGGGATGGTAGAGAGAGAGACAGAGACAGAGGGGATAAAGAAAGAGATAGAGGGATGGTAGAGAGAGAGACAGAGACAGAGACAGAGGGGATAAAGAAAGAGATAGAGGGATGGTAGAGAGAGAGACAGAGACAGAGGGGATAAAGAAAGAGAGAGAGATAGAGAGAGTAGCAACACTAACATAATTAATAATTTATTCAACTTCTTTCATAATAGACATCTCAAAGCACTTCATAAGTGGACAGAACAAGCAATATATCATGGCTGGGTCAACTAATAGGGGCCAAGGCTTGAGTGCTGCATCCTATGCAGATGGGGTCAGTTCATGGCTTGAGTGCTGCATCCTCTGCAGATAGGGTCAGTTCATGGCTTGAGTGCTGCATCCTCTGCAGATGGGGTCAGTTCATGGCTTGAGTGCTGCAGCCTCTGCAGATAGGGTCAGTTCATGGCTTGAGTGCTGCAGCCTCTGCAGATAGGGTCAGTTCATGGCTTGAGTGCTGCATCCTCTGCAGATGGGGTCAGTTCATGGCTTGAGTGCTGCATCCTCTGCAGATAGGGTCAGTTCATGGCTTGAGTGCTGTATCCTCTGCAGATAGGGTCAGTTCATGGCTTGAGTGCTGCAGCCTCTGCAGATGGGGTCAGTTCATGGCTTGAGTGCTGCATCCTCTGCAGATAGGGTCAGTTCATGGCTTGAGTGCTGCATCCTCTGCAGATGGGGTCAGTTCAGGGCTTGAGTGCTGCATCCTCTGCAGATAGGGTCAGTTCATGGCTTGAGTGCTGCAGCCTCTGCAGATGGGGTCCATGGCTGCTGCAGCAGATAGGGTCAGTTCATGGCTTGAGTGCTGCATCCTCTGCAGATGGGGTCAGTTCATGGCTTGAGTGCTGCATCCTCTGCAGATAGGGTCAGTTCATGGCTTGAGTGCTGCATCCTCTGCAGATGGGGTCAGTTCATGGCTTGAGTGCTGCATCCTCTGCAGATGGGGTCAGTTCATGGCTTGAGTGCTGCATCCTCTGCAGATAGGGTCAGTTCATGGCTTGAGTGCTGTATCCTCTGCAGATAGGGTCAGTTCATGGCTTGAGTGCTGCAGCCTCTGCAGATGGAGTCAGTTCATGGCTTGAGTGCTGCATCCTCTGCAGATGGAGTCAGTTCATGGCTTGAGTGGAGGGAGCCGGTCAGAGGACGGTAGATGATGGAGTCTGCTGATGATCTTGTAGAGGGCAAGTCTGGGAACCAGCATGAGTCTGACAGCGACTGGACTGTGTAAAACACACCTGGGTGATGCCTTGGCAGCTCTGGGCACCAGAAAGATCACCATGCAACATTCAGAATAGACAGCCTCCTCCTTCCTGCTCCTCCTCTCTTCAGTAAATGTGCTGAATTAACGGGTTCCCGGCCTGGTCTGTCTGTCTGCCTGGTCTGTCTGTCTGCCTGGTCTGCCTGGTCTGCCTGCCTGCCTGGTCTGTCTGGTCTGCCTGCCTGCCTGGTCTGTCTGTCTGCCTGGTCCGTCTGTCTGTCTGCCTGGTCTGTCTGTCTGCCTGGTCTGTCTGTCTGTCTGCCTGGTCTGTCTGTCTGCCTGGTCTGCCTGCCTGGTCTGTCTGCCTGCCTGGGCGGTCTGCCTGCCTGCCTGGTCTGTCTGTCTGTCTGTCTGCCTGGTCTGCCTGCCTGGTCTGTCTGTCTGCCTGGTCTGTCTGCCTGCTTGGTCTGTCTGTCTGCCTGCGTGGTCTGTCTGGTCTGTCTGTCTGCCTGCCTGGTCTGTCTGCCTGCCTGGTCTGTCTGTCTGTCTGCCTGGTCTGTCTGTCTGCCTGGTCTGTCTGCCTGCCTGGTCTGTCTGCCTGCCTGCCTGGTCTGTCTGCCTGCCTGCCTGGTCTGTCTGCCTGCCTGCCTGCCTACCTAATAGCAGCACCATATGGCCAGCTCACTGAAAACAGAGACCTGTTTTTTAACGGGTTTTTTTTAGACCACTGCGCCACTCGAGAGACCTGTTGTTTTTACCCCGATACTGCTGACAGAAGAAGAATCTGGACGTTTCCCTGGCGGGGGCTAAGGGCATTCTGGGGATCAGGCAGTGTTCCGCCTCCAGCTGACGCTGCCTGCACCCCTATGATAATCCCATCACCATGACAACTGTGTCAGTGCAACAGGAGAAGACACAGACACTGCCCCTCATTAAAACAAACAAAGGTGCTCTACTCTACTGTCATTGGGAGATGCTTTATGTGAGCGTCAATGCATTTTCAATAAGGTAAAGCCAGATATAATATGTCATCAGGCTCATAGTCGAGCAAACAAAGATATTTCTTTATTAACTTTGTAAGACCTTTTTACAGCTCAGTGCCACATCAATGACCTTCGTGCCCTTCAGGTGTCAGGTTTAAATCTCATCCGAAGCCTTGAGTTTAACTGGCTGGTCAGATGTCCCAGTTGGATCGAGGTCTCAATCCCTCAGCTCATTTCACTGCATGAACAGCCTTTTATTCTCTTTCTCTACAGCCAATTGGATGCCATTCTGTGGGCTGGACTCATTGTATACACAGTGACTGATTACTATTGAGGTTCTTACAGAGATATTTGTATCAACCAAAACCGCCACCTAATTACACACATGTAAGAAGGCAGGTGTTCGGTTCTGACAAACAGAGTAGAACTGACGGAGGACCAGTGAAGCTCAAACCAAGTTCATTCACGCACTGGGTCACACAGCTGCATAAGACAAAGACATGTTTACACAAGCACTGATATTTAAACCTTCGTCCCATGCTGAGTCTCCTCCTCACACATCTGGCCTGCCAATACATCTCTGTTGCTGGACAGGATGTTAGTGATGCCTGTTCTTCTGACTTCCTCTGACCTGACCTCGCCCAGTCCTCACTCCTCCTCACACATCTGGCCTGCCAATACATCTCTGTTGCTGGACAGGACGTTAGTGATGCCTGTTCTTCTGACTTCCTCTGACCTGACCTTGCCCAGTCCTCACTCCTCCTCACACATCTGGCCTGCCAATACATCTCTGTTGCTGGACAGGACGTTAGTGATGCCTGTTCTTCTGACTTCCTCTGACCTGACCTCGCCCAGTCCTCACTCCTCCTCACACATCTGGCCTGCCAATACATCTCTGTTGCTGGACAGGACGTTAGTGATGCCTGTTCTTCTGACTTCCTCTGACCTGACCTCGCCCAGTCCTCACTCCTCCTCAACTCACGGCTGTCCTGTTGACTTGAACCAGACTGTGGCCCTTGTCCTCTCCATAGTATACCTGGTGTAGAACAATAACATGTTCTGACAGGATGTAAATGTTTCCCTTTCTCTCTCAGTTCTAATATGATGAAATATGAAATATCCTTATTCATGTTCAGTTTAGAAGTTAGTACCCATCACAGGCAAGCAACGCACGCACACAGAAATCACAATCATCTCCTCCAGGGTGTGGGTCCCTGGGGAGAAGTCAAACAGATATCACAGCTTATCCTTTACTGTTGTCTTTTGTTGTCAAACCCAGCTGTTCCATACAACATGTCTATGTGAGACTGCTAGAAAGAACATACTGGAGCTAAGTCTTACCCCACAGCACCCCCAACTGGACAGTCTGCGCTATTACACCAGTAATAAAGAAATGTATCTCACTTCCATGTGTTTTACATTTACATGTTAAGTTATTTTGCAGACGCTCTTATCCAGAGCAACTTACATAAGTGAGTGTTTACAATTTCATTTGTTTGGACTGGTCCCCCGTGGAAATCAAACCCACCACTCGGGTGTTGCAAGTGCCGTGCTCTACCAACTGAGCCAACCAGAATGGAAATGAGTACATACTCAGTAATCGTTACCTCTACCCATAGACCATTTGAATTAGTCAATAACAAAAAGTTACATTTCATTCCAGAGAGTGTCTTCTAGGGCTAGGAAATGCCAGGTACCTCAAAATACAATATTATCACTATACTTAGGTGTCGATACGATATGTATTGCAATTCTCACGATTCAATATGTAATGTGATTCTATATGTAGTGTGATTCTATATGTAGTGTGATTCTATATGTAGTGTGATTCTATATGTAGTGTGATTCTATATGTAGTGTGATTCTATATGTAGTGTGATTCAATATGTAGTGTGATTCTATATGTAGTGTGATTCTATATGTAATGTGATTCAATATGTAATGTGATTCAATATGTAATGTGATTCAATATGTAATGTGATTCTATATGTAGTGTGATTCTATATGTAGTGTGATTCTATATGTAGTGTGATTCTATATGTGTAGTGTGATTCTATATGTGTAGTGTGATTCTATATGTATAGTGTGATTCTATATGTAGTGTGATTCTATATGTGTAGTGTGATTCTATATGTAGTGTGATTCTATATGTATAGTGTGATTCTATATGTGTAGTGTGATTCTATATGTGTAGTGTGATTCTATATGTAGTGTGATTCTAT
>NC_056458.1:41819383-41838296 GCF_018296145.1 Oncorhynchus tshawytscha | reverse complement strand
TTTTTCACATACATTTTATTTTCATTTTCCATCAACTCATCTTCAAAACACTCTCCTGCAACCCGCCTCACCAATTTATATTTATAAAAAGTATTATTTACCTCAAATCTGTAATCCTCCAAGAAGCTAGCCAGAAACTCCAAAACTAGCCAGAAACTAGCCAGAAGCTAGCCTGGAGCTAGCCAGAAGCTAGCCAGAGCTAATCCAGAAGCTAATCAGAAGCTAGTTCAGAAGCTAGTTAGCTTCTTTACTGGCAAATCATTAGTATTCAGCTAACCACGGTTTGTGGTCATCAGCTATCCTTTAGCTCGAAAATCTATCGCCAGTTTTGTACAGCGCAGCGCGGCTCGGAACGGAACATACCGGACCAATTTTTCTCTCCATGTCCCTGGAATTCAACTGCTCTCTGGACATTCATACCCGGATCTCACAGCTAGCTAGCAGCTATCCGTGTGACTATCGGCTTTCGTCGATTCCGGAGCAAACATCAATTATTCCGGAGCTAGCCAGCTCCATCAATCACTCCTGGGCTGCAGTCACCTATCCGGACCCGTTTTACTGCCTACGCGGAGCCCCACCGGGCCTTCACAACTGGACTGCCGACGTTATCTACCCGAAGGAGATCTGGCTGGCTCCTCCGTCGCCGTCTCCGTCCACCGTTAGCTGTCTTACCGGTTGCTATCTGAATAGACAATCGGACAATTTATTTATTTTTATTTTTATTATTATTATTATGTTTTCTTCTTGGGCCTCTATAACTATATCTATTGTTTTTATTTTTGTTGTTGCTGTGTGATTTAGATTAATCCCCTCTACCACACAGAACCCCACTAATCTACTGACGGAACGCAAGAGGTGGCTAACAACAGACCTCCATCCTATGCTAGCTTGCTACCGATGGCCTGGCTAGCTGTCTAAATCGCCGTGACCCCCAACCAACCTCTCCACTCACTGGACCCTTTTGATCACTCGTCTAAGCATGCCTCTCCTTCATGTCAATATGTCTTGTCCATTGCTGTTCTGGTTAGTGTTTATTGGCTTATTTCACTGTAGAGCCTCTAGTCCTGCTCACTATACCTTATCCAACCTATTAGTTCCACCACCCACACATGCAATGACATCTCCTGGTTTCAATGATGTTTCTAGAGACAATATCTCTCTCTTCATCACTCAATACCTAGGTTTACCTCCACTGTATTCACATCCTACCATACCTTTGTCTGTACATTATACCTTGATGCTATTTTATCGCCCCCAGAAACCTCCTTTTACTCTCTGTTCCAGACGTTCTAGACGACCAATTCTTATTGCTTTTAGCCGCACCCTTATTCTACTCCTCCTATGTTCCTCTGGCGATGTAGAGGTGAATCCAGGCCCTGCAGTGCCTAGCTCCACTCCTATTCCCCAGTTGCTCTCTTTTGACGACTTCTGTAACCGTAATAGCCTTGGTTTCATGCATGTTAACATTAGAAGCCTCCTCCCTAAGTTTGTTCTATTCACTGCTTTAGCACACTCTGCCAACCCGGATGTTCTAGCTGTGTCTGAATCCTGGCTTAGGAAGACCAGCAAAAATTCAGAAATTTTAATTCCAATCTACAACATTTTCAGACAAGATAGAACTGCCAAAGGGGGCGGTGTTGCAATCTACTGCAAAGATAGCCTGCAGAGTTCTGTCCTACTATCCAGGTCTGTACCCAAACAATTTGAACTTCTACTTTTAAAAATCCACCTCTCTAAAAACAAGTCTCTCACCGTTGCCGCCTGCTATAGACCACCCTCTGCCCCCAGCTGTGCTCTGGACACCATATATGAACTGATTGCCCCCCATCTATCTTCAGAGCTCGTGCTGCTAGGCGACCTAAACTGGAACATGCTTAACACCCCAGCCATCCTACAATCTAAACTTGATGCCCTCAATCTCACACAAATTATCAATGAACCTACCAGGTACCTCCCCAAAGCCTTAAACACAGGCACCCTCATAGATATCATCCTAACCAACTTCCCCTCTAAATACACCTCTGCTGTCTTCAACCAAGATCTCAGCGATCACTGCCTCATTGCCTGCATCCGTAATGGGTCAGCGGTCAAACGACCTCCACTCATCACTGTAAAACGCTCCCTGAAACACTTCAGCGAGCAGGCCTTTCTAATCGACCTGGCCGGGGTATCCTGGAAGGATATTGATCTCATCCCGTCAGTAGAGGATGCCTGGATATTTTTTTTAAATGCCTTCCTAACCATCTTAAATAAACATGCCCCATTCAAGAAATTTAGAACCAGGAACAGATATAGCCCTTGGTTCTCCCCAGACCTGACTGCCCTTAACCAACACAAAAACATCCTATGGCGTTCTGCATTAGCATAGAACAGCCCCCGTGATATGCAGCTGTTCAGGGAAGCTAGAAACCATTCTACACAGGCAGTTAGAAAAGCCAAGGCTAGCTTTTTGAAGCAGGAATTTGCTTCCTGCAACACTAACTCAAAAAAGTTCTGGGACACTGTAAAGTCCATGGAGAATAAGAACACCTCCTCCCAGCTGCCCACTGCACTGAAGATAGGAAACACTGTCACCAATGATAAATCCACCATAATTGAGAATTTCAATAAGCATTTTTCTACAGCTGGCCATGCTTTCCACCTGGCTACTCCTACCCCGGTCAACAGCACTGCACCCCCAACAGCAACTCGCCCAAGCCTTCCCCATTTCTCCTTCTCCCAAATCCATTCAGCTGATGTTCTGAAAGAGCTGCAAAATCTGGACCCCTACAAATCAGCCGGGCTAGACAATCTGGACCCTTTCTTTCTAAAATTATCTGCCGAAATTGTTGCCACCCCTATTACTAGCCTGTTCAACCTCTCTTTCGTGTCGTCTGAGATTCCCAAAGATTGGAAAGCAGCTGTGGTCATCCCCCTCTTCAAAGGGGGGGACACTCTTGACCCAAACTGCTACAGACCTATATCTATCCTACCATGCCTTTCTAAGGTCTTCGAAAGCCAAGTCAACAAACAGATTACCGACCATTTCGAATCTCACCATACCTTCTCTGCTATGCAATCTGGTTTCAGAGCTGGTCATGGGTGCACCTCAGCCACGCTCAAGGTCCTAAACGATATCTTAACCGCCATCGATAAGAAACATTACTGTGCAGCCGTATTCATTGATCTGGCCAAGGCTTTCGACTCTGTCTATCACCACATCCTCATCGGCAGACTTGACAGCCTTGGTTTCTCAAATGATTGCCTAGCCTGGTTCACCAACTACTTCTCTGACAGAGTTCAGTGTGTCAAATCGGAGGGTCTGCTGTCCGGACCTCTGGCAGTCTCTATGGGGGTGCCACAGGGTTCAATTCTTGGACCGACTCTCTTCTCTGTATACATCAATGAGGTCGCTCTTGCTGCTGGTGAGTCTCTGATCCACCTCTACGCAGACGACACCATTCTGTATACTTCTGGCCCTTCTTTGGACACTGTGTTAACAACCCTCCAGGCAAGCTTCAATGCCATACAACTCTCCTTCCGTGGCCTCCAATTGCTCTTAAATACAAGTAAAACTAAATGCATGCTCTTCAACCGATCGCTACCTGCACCTACCCACCTGTCCAACATCACTACTCTGGACGGCTCTGACTTAGAATACGTGGACAACTACAAATACTTAGGTGTCTGGTTAGACTGTAAACTCTCCTTCCAGACCCATATCAAACATCTCCAATCCAAAGTTAAATCTAGAATTGGCTTTCGCAACAAAGCATCCTTCACTCATGCTGCCAAACATACCCTTGTAAAACTGACCATCCTACCAATCCTCGACTTTGGCGATGTCATTTACAAAATAGCCTCCAATACCCTACTCAACAAATTGGATGCAGTCTATCACAGTGCAATCCGTTTTGTCACCAAAGCCCCATATACTACCCACCATTGCGACCTGTACGCTCTCGTTGGCTGGCCCTCGCTTCATACTCGTCGCCAAACCCACTGGCTCCATGTCATCTACAAGACCCTGCTAGGTAAAGTCCCCCCTTAACTCAGCTCGCTGGTCACCATAGCATCTCCCACCTGTAGCACACGCTCCAGCAGGTATATCTCTCTAGTCACCCCCAAAACCAATTCTTTCTTTGGCCGCCTCTCCTTCCAGTTCTCTGCTGCCAATGACTGGAACGAACTACAAAAATCTCTGAAACTGGAAACACTTATCTCCCTCACTAGCTTTAAGCACCAACTGTCAGAGGAGCTCACAGATTACTGCACCTGTACATAGCCCACCTATAATTTAGCCCAAACAACTACCTCTTTCCCAACTGTATTTCATTGATTTATTTATTTTGCTCCTTTGCACCCCATTATTTTTATTTCTACTTTGCACATTCTTCCATTGCAAAACTACCATTCCAGTGTTTTACTTGCTATATTGTATTTACTTTGCCACCATGGCCTTTTTTGCCTTTATCTCCCTTCTCACCTCATTTGCTCACATTGTATATAGACTTGTTTATACTGTATTATTGACTGTATGTTTGTTTTACTCCGTGTGTAACTCTGTGTCGTTGTATGTGTCGAACTGCTTTGCTTTATCTTGGCCAGGTCGCAATTGTAAATGAGAACTTGTTCTCAACTTGCCTACCTGGTTAAATAAAGGTAAAATAAATAAATAAATAAAAATATGTAGTGTGATTCTACATGTAGTGTGATTCTATATGTAGAGTGATTCTATATTTATAGTGTGATTCTGTATATATAGTTATTCTATATGTATAGTGTGATTCTGTATATATAGTTATTCTATCTGTATAGTGTGATTCTATATGTAATGTGATTCCATATGTAGTGTGATTCCATATGTAGTGTGATTCTAAATGTAGTGTGATTCTAAATGTAGTGTGATTCTATATTTATAGTGTGATTCTATATGTAGTGTGATTCCATATGTAGTGTGATTCTAAATGTAGTGTGATTCTATATTTATAGTGTGATTCCATATGTAGTGTGATTCCATATGTAGTGTGATTGTAAATGTAGTGTGATTCTATATTTATAGTGTGATTCCATATGTAGTGTGATTCCATATGTAGTGTGATTCTAAATGTAGTGTGATTCTATATTTATAGTGTGATTCCATATGTAGTGTGATTCTAAATGTAGTGTGATTCTATATTTATAGTGTGATTCTAAATGTAGTGTGATTCTATATTTATAGTGTGATTCCATATGTAGTGTGATTCCATATGTAGTGTGATTCTATATTTATAGTGTGATTCCATATGTAGTGTGATTCCATATGTAGTGTGATTCTAAATGTAGTGTGATTCTATATTTATAGTGTGATTCCATATGTAGTGTGATTCTAAATGTAAATCTGTCGTTCTGCCTCTGAACAAGGCAGTTAAACAACTGTTCCTAGGCCGTCATTGAAAAAAGGAATTTGTTCTTAACTGACTTGCCTAGTTAAATAAAGGTAAAATAAACAAATGTAATTGAAATGTAGTGTAGTGTAATTCTACAGTTGAAGTCGGAAGTTTACATACACTTAAGTTGGAGTCATTAAAACTCGTTTTTCAACCCTTCCACAAATTTCTTGTTAACAAACTATAGTTTTGGCAAGTCGGTTAGGACATCTACTTTGTGCATGACACAAGTAATTATTCCAACAATTGTTTACAGACAGATTATTTCACTTATAATTCACTGTATCACAATTCCAGTGGGTCAGATGTTTACATACACTAAATTGACTGTGACTTTAAACAGCTTGGAAAATTCCAGAAAATGATGTCATGGCTTTAGAAGCTTCTGATAGGCTAATTGACATCATTTGAGTCAATTGGAGGTGTACCTGTGGATGTATTTCAAGGCCGACCTTCAAACTCAGTGCCTCTTTGCTTGACATCATGGGAAAATCAAAAGATATCAGCCAAGACCTCATAAAAAAAATTGTAGACCTCCACAAGTCTGGTTCATCCTTGGGAGCAATTTCCAAACACCATCTTTACAAACAATAGTATGCAAGTATAAACACCATGGGACCACGCAGCCGTCATACGGCTCAGTAAGGAGACGCTGTCTCCTAGAGATTAACATACTTTGGTGTGAAAAGTGCAAATCAATCCCAGAACAACAGCAAAGGACCATGTGAAGATGCTGGAGGAAAGGACTGGTGCACTTCACAAAATATGTGTATACATTGAAGCAACATCTCAAGACATCAGTCAGGAAGTTAAAGCTTGGTCACAAATGGGTCTTCCAGATGGATAATGACCCCGAGCATACTTCCAAAGTTGTGGCAAAATGGCTTAAGGACAACAAAGTCAAGGTGTTGGAGTGGCCATCACAAAGCCCTGACCTCAATCCCATAGAAAATCTGTAGGCAGAACTGAAAAAGCATGTGTGAGCAAGGAGGCCCACAAACCTGACTCAGTTATACCAGCTCTGTCAGGAGGAATGGGCCAAAATTCATCCAACTTATTGTGGGAATCTTGTGGAAGGATATCTGAAACATTTGACCCAAGTTAAACCATTTTAAAGGCAATGCTACAAAATACGAATTCAGTGTATGTAAACTTCTGACTCACTGGGAATGTGATGAAAGAAATAAAAGTTGAAATAAATAATTCTCTCTACTATTATTCTGACATTTCACATTCTTAAAAAAAAGTGATGATCCTAACTGACCTAAGACAGGGAATTTTTACAAGGATTAAATGTCAGGAATTGTGAAAAACTGAGTTTAAATGTATTTGGCTAAGGTGTATGTAATCTTCCGACTGCAACTGTAAATGCATAGTGATTCTATATGTAGTGTGATTCAATATGTAGTGTGATTCTACACAGTGATTTTATTGCGTTTCGATCTTCCAAACATATTGCTCACTATACGTCTGCTGCAGAGGGACCAGAGAGACACATGAGAAAACAGGTTTTGTTCAGTCCTGGTCCTTAAAACGCATTGGCTCCCTATTTAAAAGAAAGAGAACAAACTATGAAGGAAAAATACTGCCGTTTTGATGCAAGTGCAGCCAAGTAGCGCAGAAATTGAAATGCAATAGTCAAAACTAATATTGTGATATATCGTCAAAAATAATATCCCGATATGTAACTGACTATATTTTTCCCCCCAATCAGTAGTGACTACAAGATCCATGGGGGACCGGAAAATAAATTGCAAATATGTCAAATAAAATAAATGTATTTTAGAAAGGGTACATGTTTTGATCCTCTCAATCCAGATGAAACTAAAGATGGGATTGTTTTCTCTTTGTAAGTATCGGTTTTCAGCTGACAAAGCCGTTCCATTTGACAAGGTAAGCAGAACTGGACACCAGCATACACCAACCCCAACACACACACACACACCACACACACACACACAACACACACACACACACACCCAACACACACACACACCCTGTATAAGCATAACAAATCCATATCAATGACCCCAAACAACCCTGAGGAAGTTAGACATTTGAATGATTTTGTTTCATGTAATGATGAGCTGACAGACCGCAAGGCATATTGTATTCTACTATGTTCACCTAGCAGATGCTGGCAGATGTTTAAACAGGCGACAAGGCCATTTTCTCTCTCCTATCCATCTCAGCTTGGCAGAGCCAGGAATTGAAATGAGTGATAAATCATACAATTTGGTCAATACGTTGAGGCAGCATCTAAAAACTAGGACAACACTTGTTTGAATTTTAGATCATTACGAGAATGTTTTTAAATCAAGGTGTCATACACACACAGTCCAGCTGACGTTGGTGTTTATTGTGTTGCAGACAGACTATTACTATAATAGGAATTCTCAGAGCAACAGAAACAGCAGCAGTAGCCTCCATAGAGTAGAGAATGAGGCGGAATGACTGGCTGTTGTTTCTCCACAGCAACAGAAGCAGCAGCAGTAGCCTCCATAGAGTAGAGAATGAGGCGGAATGACTGGTTGTTGTTTCTCCACAGCAACTCTGTCATTTGTGCAGACAGGCTCATTTGACATCAGAGAGAGTGGCAGTCTGGAAGGTAGGGCTGTGGTCTCAGAGAGAGTGTCAGTCTGGCAGGTAGGGCTGTGGTCTCAGAGAGAGTGGCAGTCTGGCAGGTAGGGCTGTGGTCTCAGAGAGAGTGGCAGTCTGGCAGGTAGGGCTGTGGTCTCAGAGAGAGTGTCAGTCTGGCAGGTAGGGCTGTGGTCTCAGAGAGAGTGGCAGTCTGGCAGGTAGGGCTGTGGTCTCAGAGAGAGTGTCAGTCTGGCAGGTAGGGCTGTGGTCTCAGAGAGAGTGGCAGTCTGGCAGGTAGGGCTGTGGTCTCAGAGAGAGTGGCAGTCTGGCAGGTAGGGCTGTGGTCTCAGAGAGAGTGTCAGTCTGGCAGGTAGGGCTGTGGTCTCAGAGAGAGTGGCAGTCTGGCAGGTAGGGCTGTGGTCTCAGAGAGAGTGGCAGTCTGGCAGGTAGGGCTGTGGTCTCAGAGAGAGTCTGGCAGTCTGGCAGGTAGGGCTGTGGTCTCAGAGAGAGTGGCAGTCTGGCAGGTAGGGCTGTGGTCTCAGAGAGAGTGGCAGTCTGGCAGGTAGGGCTGTGGTCTCAGAGAGAGTGGCAGTCTGGCAGGTAGGGCTGTGGTCTCAGAGAGAGTGTCAGTCTGGCAGGTAGGGCTGTGGTCTCAGAGAGAGTGGCAGTCTGGCAGGTAGGGCTGTGGTCTCAGAGAGAGTGGCAGTCTGGCAGGTAGGGCTGTGGTCTCAGAGAGAGTGTCAGTCTGGCAGGTAGGGCTGTGGTCTCAGAGAGAGTGGCAGTCTGGCAGGTAGGGCTGTGGTCTCAGAGAGAGTGGCAGTCTGGCAGGTAGGGCTGTGGTCTCAGAGAGAGAGAGCGAGAGAGCGAGAGACTCCTACAGAACTGTACACAAAGTGTAGTGTTAGGGGAAATCAGCAGAGAGTGTACCGGCCAGGACATTAAACTTAGCTACATTGACCACACCAGGGGGTAGGATTAGAAGGTGACGTTGTGTTAAAATGTTTTTTAACTATCTGGAGAGAAGGACTGAGGAGAAGAAGAAGACACATTGGCATTACATTTGTAAAACAACTTTATGTTTAACAAACTTTATTGAGAGATTCACATGATGCACATTCCCAGCCAGTCCTCATTTACTCACCACTTCTCAGCTGAATCTCTCAGCTGTCAATCCGGAGAAGATTAGGGCCACTCTATGATTCACATCACAACATTCCACTTCAGTGCGTGTCAACCGCTCTCCAAATGCACTTTCACCATCAGCATCAAATCCCTCTTCCATGACTGCAGCCCCCCCCCCACCCCCCTCACCCCTGACCCAGTGACCCACATTCTAACCCTTCCTGTAATCTTGCAGGTTTATGATTCATCACAGCCCACAACAGCCCATATCTGACATGATGTTGTGGGCCCACGCTGTCTGACTGCCTGTCTGCCATGCCTGGCCTGGTCGGCCCTGAGTGTAAATCCCTCTTTAGCATGGATGAGTGGCCCAGGCTATGGGCTGGGAGCAGCACCAACAGTGTGAGAGGATAATGGGGAGCTGTGTGTGGAAATGGGCCAGAATACATGAGGCATCATCTCTCTCTCTCTCTCTCTCTCTCTCTCTCTCTCTCTCGGCAGGGGTGGCAAGGGTGAGGGGGTAAAGAGACACAGTGCTGGAGTGGGTCACAAAACAAACAAAGTCAACTCCCCATGTAGGTTGGTTTGTTCCTGTTGGCCAATAGCATGACCTCCTCCTCAGTAGGACACAGAAAACACCAACAAATACATCTGATAGCAATTAAACATCTCTAAAGTGAAGTACCAGCAAGTACAGCCGGGAAGGCAGAAACAGCAGCACCGTATTTCTCTCTCTGCTTACAAAGTCCTCTGCTTTATGGCATGCTGACAGATACAGATGGCTGTATCCGATCTAATCAGGTGAGGAGAAGGCACTTCCAGAGACATGGCACATGGGTAATTGCTTTTAATGTAAGAAAGGAACCGGCAATTGTGATATCAAACAGATCAGTAAAATAAATGCCACAACACCGTTAATCAAAGCTCAGAAGAACATGTTTCAGCAGCATCAAAAAAAGAGCCCTGAGGCGACTACAGAGAAGCAGAAAAAAGACAGAGAGCCCTGCCGTTGAGTGCAGAGAGGCAGAAAAAGACAGGAGCCCGACTGCAGAGAGGCAGAGAAGCAGAGCCCAGTCGTTGAAAGAGAGGCAGAAAAAAGAGAGCCCTGCCGTTGTGCAGAGAGGCAGAAAAAAAGACAGAGAGCCCTGCAGAGAGGCAGAAAAAAGACAGAGAGCCCTGTCGTTGAGTGCAGAGAGGCAGAAAAAAGACAGAGAGCCCTGCCGTTGAGTGCAGAGAGGCAGAGAGGCAAAAAGACAGAGAGCCCTGTCGTTGAGTGCAGAGAGGCAGAAAAAAGACAGAGAGCCCTGCCGTTGAGTGCAGAGAGGCAGAAAAAAGACAGAGAGCCCTGCCGTTGAGTGCAGAGAGAGGCAGAAAAAAGACAGAGAGCCCCCTGCCCTCGTTGAGTGCAGAGAGGCAGAAAAAAAAAGACAGTGCAGAGAGGCAGAAAAAATAGCAGAGTGCAGAGAGACAGAGGCGTTGAGTGCAGAGAGGCAGAAAAAAGACAGAGAGCCCTGCCGTTGAGTGCAGAGAGGCAGAAAAAAAAAGACAGAGAGCCCTGTCGTTGAGTGCAGAGGCAGAAAAAAGACAGAGAGCCCTGTCGTTGAGTGCAGAGAGGCAGAAAAAAAAGACAGGGAGCCCTGCCGTTGCAGAGAGGCAGAGTGCAGAGAGGCAGAAAAAGACAGAGAGCCCTGCCGTTGAGTGCAGAGAGGCAGAAAAAAGACAGAGAGCCCTGTCGTTGAGTGCAGAGAGGCAGAAAAAGACAGAGAGCCCTGCTGTTGAGGCGACTGCAGAGAGGCAGAAAAAGACAGAGAGCCCTGTTGAGTTGAGGCGACTACAGAGAGGCAGAAAAATACAGGGAGCCCTGCCGTTGAGTGCAGAGAGGCAGAAAAAGACAGAGAGCCCTGCCGTTGAGTGCAGAGAGGCAGAAAAAAGACAGAGAGCCCTGCCGTTGAGTGCAGAGAGGCAGAAAAAAGACGAGAGCCCTGCCGTTGAGTGCAGAGAGGCAGAAAAAAGACAGAGAGCCCTGCCGTTGAGTGCAGAGAGGCAGAAAAAGACAGAGAGCCCTGTCGTTGAGTGCAGAGAGGCAGAAAAAAGACAGGGAGCCCTGCCGTTGAGTGCAGAGAGGCAGAAAAAAGACAGAGAGCCCTGCCGTTGAGGCGACTACAGAGAAGCAGAAAAAAGACAGAGAGCCCTGCCGTTGAGGAGACTGCAGAGAGGCAGAAAAGTTTCCCCAAACAGTGCTGGGGTGAAAGGAAATGCCTCCAGTCTGAATCAAAACGGGTCTCTGTTGTTAGCATGAGAACACATCCACATTAAAAACATACTAGAGTAGACCATGGTATAAATGCAATAGTATTCACTGTAGTGTTTTCGCGGACTTTACTGTAGCAGTATTTAAGGTAGTATATTGTAGTATTTAGCGTAGTATACTGTAGTATACTATAGTATTTACAGCAAACTATCGTATCAATACTCTTTTAAAAGAACACTGTAGTAAACTCAGCAAAAAAAGAAACGTCCTCTCACTGTCAACTGCATTTATTTTCAGCAAACTTAACATGTGTAAATGTTTGTATGAACATAACAAGATTCAACAACTGAGACATAAACTGAACAAGTTTCACAGACATGTGACTAACAGAAATGGAATAATGTGTCCCTGAACAAAGGGGGGGTCAAAATCCAAAGTAACAGTCAGTATCTCGTGTGGCCACCACCAGCTGCATTATGTACTGCAGTGCATCTCCTCCTCATGGACTGCACCAGATTAGCCAGTTCTTGCTGTCAGATGTTACCGCACTCATCCACCAAGGCACCTGCAAGTTCCCTGACATTTCTGGGGGGAATGGCCCTAGCCCTCACCCTCCGATCCAACAGGTCCCAGACGTGCTCAATGGGATTGAGATTCGGGCTCTTCGCTGGCCATGGCAGATCACTAACATTCCTGTCTTGCACAGAACGAGCAGTATGGCTGGTGGCATTGTCATGCTGGAGGGTCATGTCAGGATGAGCCTGCAGGAAGGGTACAACATGAGGGAGGAGGATGTCTTCCCTGTAACGCACATCGTTGAGATTGCCTTCAATGACAACAAGCTCAGTCTGATGATGCTGTGACACACCGACCCCAGACCATGACGGACCCTCCACCTCCAAATCGATCCCGCACCAGAGTACAGGCCTCGGTGTAACGCTCATTCCTTCTACGATAAACGTGAATCCGGCCACCACCCCTGGTGAGACAAACCCACTACTCATCAGTGAAGAGCACTTTTTGCCAGTCCTCTCTAGTCCAGTGACGGTGGGTTTGTGCCCATAGGCGACGTTGTTGCCGGTGATGTCTGTTGAGGACCTGCCTTACCACAGGCCTACAAGCCCTCAGTCCAGCCTCTCTCAGACTATTGCGGACAGTCTGAGCACTGATGTAGGGATTGTGCATTCCTGGTGTAACTCGGGCAGTTGTTGTTGCCATCCTGTACCTGTCCAGGTGTGGTGTGGTGTGGTGTGGTGTTTGGATGTACCGATCCTGTGCAGATGTTGTTACACGTGGTCTGCCACTGAGAGGACGATCAGCTGTCCGTCCTGTCTCCCTGTAGCTCTGTCTTAGGCGTCTCACAGTACGGACATTGTAATTTATTGCCCTGGCCACATCTGCAGTCCTCATGCCTCCTTGCAGCATGCCTAAGGCACGTTCACGCAGATAAGCAGGGACCCTGGGCATCTTTCTTTTGGTGTTTTTCAGAATCAGTAGAAAGGCCTCTTTAGTGTCCTAAGTTTTCGTAACTGTGACCTTAATTGCCTACCGTCTGTAAGCTGTTAGTGTCTTAACGACCGTTCCATGTTCATTAATTGTTCATGGTTCATTGAACAAGCATGGGAAACAGTGTTTAAACCCTTTACAATGAAGATATGTAAGGTTATTTGGATTTTTACGAATTATCTTTGAAAGACAGGGTCCAGAAAAAGGGCTTTTTTTTTTTTTTTGCTGAGTTTATATACTCTAATAACGCATGCAGTGTTTTTGTGGATTGTAGTATACTGTAGTATTTGCTATAGTTTTTTTGAGGACATTACTCTAGTATGCTCTAATATTTATTATAGTATTTTTGTTTTATTATCTTTGACATTAAAGTAGAGACTTTCTCCTTCAGGAAACCTACTGGAGAAATACTAAGAGTTACTTTTCCATAACCTGTAGGTAGGTAGGACTGGGGTTAGTATTTACTACAGTGTTTTTTCACCCCTGATAATACTGTATTCAACAGAATACTACAACATTCTATAGTAAGTGATCGATGGATACTACAGTGTGAGGTATTCTACAGAATATTACAGTTGACTATAGAATTCTGTAGTAAGTACAGTAGTATTCGTATTGTAAACTGTAGTATTTTTTCATGTGGGCAGTGAGGCGAGCTGCTGGATCTATGGAGTGGAGCGAGGGCTCATGGGGGAGTCTAGAGTCTAGACAGACAGATCTTTACCAGTGGACCCCGCAGGTAACAGAGCATACTGGCCCCAAAGTCTCAAAATAACTCCTCCTCACTTCTCTCCTGCTGAAAACAAGTAATTCATTGCACACCTGAGTAAACCTGTTCTGCCAACATCTAGACTGACTCCCAGGTTCAGAGAGGCTGATACAGCTGGAGTCCCACAATAGCAGTAAGAGTCCAACTTTGCATGTCAGAATCTAGTCAGCAAACATGTTTTATTTTTATTTAAACTAGGCAAGTCATTTAAGAACACATTTGTATTTACAATGACGGCCTACCCCAGCCAAACCCTAACCCGGACAACGCTGGGCCAATTGTGCACCACCCTATGGGACTCCCAATCACAGCCAGTTGTGATACAGCCTGGAATCGAACCAGGTCTGTAGTGACGCCTTTAGCACCGAGTTGTAGTGCCTTAGACTGCTGCGCCACTCGGGAACTTGGCAAGGGAGGTGAAGTAAATAAAGTCAATGACATGTTAATGAGTGAGGTCACGGTTATTGTTATTTCCCAAGGAGTCTGGGTAGCATCTCCCCCTTCCAACCAATCAAACTAGCCAACTTACCTCGAGGCTTCTCTCTACAGATGATGCACTGCAGTGCATTGACAGACCTGGTTAACCTGATCACCTGAGAAGTAAGACAGTACGATACCAAGATCCTAGCATTATTTGTTTGTGAATGGGGAGATTTGAGGTTTTCTAGAAAGCTCAGAGTTCCTCAAATATGGGTGACATGTGGAGAAGAGAAACATCTGCTGCATGTGTCTGGTTCTCCAGTCCCTGATTCAGCCGGACCTCCCACAGCCCGCATCCCCACATCCTTCCATCCTGCCTCCTGCTCAGCCGTGCAGGGATAATCCCAGCCCACCCCTCCACAGCAGGGAAGGAAAGAATCCACTAAATAGAAAAGATAGAACACATTTCCAAACCAATTTACTACCTATAGTACAATCTCAGCAGACATGGGACAGACCTGACTGGTTTAGGGTTCAGCAGAGCCATGGCTCAATCACCAGGCCACATCCCTAACGGCAAATACACACTGACTGTGGTGAGGAATTACACACTGACTAAGGAGAGGAATTACACACTGACTGAGGTGAGGAATTACACACTGACTAAGGAGAGGAATTACACACTGACTGAGGTGAGGAATTACACACCGACTGAGGTGAGGAATTGCACACTGACTGAGGTGAGGAATTACACACTGACTGTGGTGAGGAATTACACACTGACTGAGGTGAGGAATTACACACTGACTGAGGTGAGGAATTACACACTGACTGAGGTGAGGAATTACACACTGACTGAGGTGAGGAATTACACACTGATTGAGGTGAGGAATTACACACTGACTGAGGTGAGGAATTACACACTGACTGAGGTGAGGAATTACATATTGACTGAGGGGAGGAATTACACACTGACTGGGGTGAGGAATTACACACCGACTGAGGTGAGGAATTGCACACTGACTGAGGTGAGGAATTACACACTGACTGTGGTGAGGAATTACACACTGACTGAGGTGAGGAATTACACACTGACTGAGGTGAGGAATTACACACTGACTGAGGTGAGGAATTACACACTGACTGAGGTGAGGAATTACACACTGACTAAGGAGAGGAATTACACACTGACTGAGGGGAGGAATTACACACTGACTGAGGTGAGGAATTACACACCGACTGAGGTGAGGAATTGCACACTGACTGAGGTGAGGAATTACACACTGACTGTGGTGAGGAATTACACACTGACTGAGGTGAGGAATTACACACTGACTGAGGTGAGGAATTACACACTGACTGAGGTGAGGAATTACACACTGACTGAGGTGAGGAATTACACTGACTGACTGAGGTGACTGAGGGAATTACACACTGACTGAGGTGAGGAATTACACATTGACTGAGGTGAGGAATTACACACTGACTGGGGTGAGGAATTACACACTGACTGAGGTGAGGAATTACACACTGACTGAGGTGAGGAATTACACACTGACTGAGGTGAGGAATTACACACTGACTGGTGAGGAATTACACACTGACTGAGGTGAGGATTACACACTGACTGAGGTGAGGAATTACACACTGACTGAGGTGAGGAATTACACACTGACTGAGGTGAGGAATTACACACTGACTGAGGTGAGGAATTACACACTGACTGAGGTGAGGAATTACACACTGACTGAGGTGAGGAATTACACACTGACTGAGGTGAGGAATTACACACTGACTGAGGTGAGGGACTGAGGTGAGGAATTACACACTGACTGAGGTGAGGAATTACACACTGACTGAGGTGAGGAATTACACACTGACTGAGGTGAGGAATTACACACTGACTGAGGTGAGGAATTACACACTGACTGAGGTGAGGAATTACACACTGACTGAGGTGAGGAATTACACACTGACTGAGGTGAGGAATTACACACTGACTGAGGTGAGGAATTACACACTGACTGAGGGGAGTAATTAAACACCGACTGAGGTGAGGAATTAAGATCTCATGGGAACCTGTGTGAAAATCCCAGCCTCTGATTAAAATTGTAACATGCAGCAGGGATTCTGCCTATCTGATAGGACTAATAAACACTACACACACTGTTGAACAATGAACACAAAACACAACCAACATTCTAAAAAGTGCAAAATCTGACTATTCATTTCATATTCATGTAATTGTAAAGGCAATGGCCTACATGAAACGGATCTTCGACTATAACTATGTCACTGTCATTTAGAGGTTACTTTGTGTACTGTATGTGTTTGTAACAGTGTCTGGTCCTGAATATGCTCATGGCTGTGTCCATCTCTCTACTGTGTTTGCGCTCTGTGTCACAGAGTTGCCTCCTGGCTCCGGGCTGACTCACTGTGCTGTGCTAGCCTGCGCTCCCCTTCACACCCTGCCCCAATGTTACTGCATGTTATACAAGCCAGCTACAATGTGAGTCATTCCCACAGGGAGGGGGCAGAGGGGGGGATGGAGGGTAAGGAGGGAGAGACAGAGGGAAGGAGAGAGGGAAGGAGGGATGGAGGGAGGGTAGCAGGGAGGTAGTGTTGTAGGGATGGAGGAAGGGAAGGCAGTAGGGAGGGAGGGAAGGCAGTAGTAGGGAGGAAGGGCAGTAGGTAATTTGTATTTTTGTCATTTTTATTATCATGCCCATTAGCTAACGCCGTAACGCTAGCTAATCTTCCTGGGTTCCAACACCAATTAACAAGACATTACAAACAACCACAATCAAGACTTCGCAAACATTCAACAAGTAGACAATACAGATCATTAAAATACCTGACAGGAAACACATTTAACATTCAGTTAATGCTTTTTACTTCCTATCCAGTCATATGGTCTATTACATAAGATGTTCTTTCTATTTCCTGTCCAGTCATATGGTCTATCACATTAGATGTTCTTTCTATTTCCTGTCCAGTCATATGGTCTATCACATTAGATCTTCTTTCTATTTCCTGTCCAGTCATATGGTCTATCACATTAGATGTTCTTTCTATTTCCTGTCCAGTCATATGGTCTATCACATTAGATGTTCTTTCTATTTCCTGTCCAGTCATATGGTCTGTCACATTAGATGTTCTTTCTATTTCCTGTCCAGTCATATGGTCTATCACATTAGATGTTCTTTCTATTTCCTGTCCAGTCATATGGTCTATCACATTAGATGTTCTTTCTATTTCCTGTCCAGTCATATGGTCTATCACATTAGATGTTCTGTCTATTTCCTGTCCAGTCATATGGTCTATCACATTAGATGTTCTTTCTATTTCCTGTCCAGTCATATGGTCTATCACATTAGATGTTCTTTCTATTTCCTGTCCAGTCATATGGTCTATCACATTAGATGTTCTTTCTATTTCCTGTCCAGTCATATGGTCTATCACATTAGATGTTCTTTCTATTTCCTGTCCAGTCATATGGTCTATCACATTAGATGTTCTTTCTATTTCCTGTCCAGTCATATGGTCTATCACATTAGATGTTCTTTCTATTTCCTGTCCAGTCATATGGTCTGTCACATTAGATGTTCTGTCTATTTCCTGTCCAGTCATATGGTCTATCACATTAGATGTTCTTTCTATTTCCTGTCCAGTCATATGGTCTGTCACATTAGATGTTCTGTCTATTTCCTGTCCAGTCATATGGTCTATCACATTAGATGTTCTTTCTATTTCCTGTCCAGTCATATGGTCTATTTCCTGTCCAGTCATATGGTCTGTCACATTAGATCTTTTATTTTTTTCTTGAAGGTGGATTTACTTTTCCCCTGAGAAATATGGATTGGTAAAGAGTTCCATTCAGCTATGGCTCTAAGTAAAACTGTAAATTTAAGGCAATTTGTCCTTGGCTTGGGTTGTCTGGAGGGAGGGCAGTAGGGAGGGTGGGTGGGCAGTAGAGAGGGAGGGAGGGCAGTAGGGAGGGAGGGAGGGAGGGAGGGCAGTAGGGGGAGGGAGGGAGGGCTGTAGGTAGGGAGGGAGGGCAGTAGGGGGAAGGGAGGGCCGTTGGGGTGAAGGGAGGTCAGTAGGGAGGGAGGGAGGGCAGTAGGGAGGGGGAGGGTGTAGTAGGGGGAAGGGAGGTCAGTAGGGAGGGAGGGCAGTAGGGAGGGAGGGAGGGAGGGCAGTATTGAGGGAGGGGGAGGGAGGGAGGGAGGGGAGGGAGGGAGGGAGGGAGGGAGGGAGGGAGGGAGGGAGGGAGGGAGGGAGGGAGGGAGGGAGGGAGGGAGGGAGGGAGGGAGGGAGGGAGGGAGGGAGGGAGGGGGGAGGGAGGGGGGAAGGCAGTAGGGAGGGAGGGCAGTAGGGAGGGAGGGAGGGCAGTAGGGAGGGAGGGAGGGCAGTAGGGAGGGAGGGAGGTCAGTAGGGAGGGAGGGAGGGGGAAGAGAGGTCAGTAGGGAGGGAGGGCAGTAGGGAGGGAGGGAGGGCAGTAGGGAGGGAGGGCAGTAGGGAGGGAGGGAGTGCAGTAGGGAGGGAGAAGGGAGGGCAGTAGGGGGAAGGGAGGTCAGTAGGGAGGGAGAGAGGGCAGTAGGGGGAAGGGAGGTCAGAGGGAGGGAGGGAGGGCAGTAGGGAGGGAGGTAGGGAGGTAGGGAAGGCAGTAGGGAGGGAGGGAGGGCAGTAGGGAGGGAGTGAGGGCAGTAGGGGGAAGGGAGGTCAGTAGGGAGGGAGGGAGGGCAGTAGGGAGGGAGGGAGGGCAGTAGGGAGGGAGGGAGGGCAGTAGGGAGGGAGGGAGGGCAGTAGGGAGGGAGAGAGGGCAGTAGGGGGAAGGGAGGTCAGTAGGGAGGGAGA